>NC_081789.1:22822801-22852801 GCF_963082965.1 Carassius carassius
CTAAATTTAATCAAACTGAATGACACAGAAATGCTTAGTTCTTTCCCTCACTGTATGAACATTGATTATAGGTTAAAGGCAATTAAAGTAATGGAGAAAAAAACCCGAGGATGCTGCCAAAGAGAGTCTTGGCTCGGCTGTCTGTTAGTGCAGGAACAGTGAGTGAGAGGTCTGATTTAGAGACCTTGAGCGTCTTACAGGAACAAACTCTTAATGCAGCGTCTCTGAATGATGTTCAGAGAGAGAGTCTGAGTACAGAGAAACCAGTGCCAAAGTCCGAAACGTTTTAGCTAAAAGGCATTGAAATAAACCAAGTGTAACTTGGTACAATGTTCCTAAAGCAATAAAGTTCTCATTAATACAAAACAAAGCACACTGTTGCTGTGCCTTTCACTGGTTAGCCAGAAAAGCTTCTTAAGGATATGCTAATTTATGGAAACCTTATTAAATTATGAAAAATGTGACCATTGTTTAATCACCAAAAGAAATGTGTGAGTATTTGAAAAGGAAACCTAAATGTACAACTATTATTTATTTGTTTTAATGGCATTTGCACCACATGGCAATGCAATAAAGCAAGAAGCGATTCATCACAGCTGTCTATTTCCTAATAATCCATGACTTCTTGATGTCTATTACTGTCACCCACATAGATGTATATTAAAACTGTTTGCCAATGAGAAGAGTTCTTGTAATTGCACTCAAAATTGATATAGTAGAAATCACTAGTTAATGAAATAAAATAAAATGTGTATATTGCTTTTTAAATAATGAAAATATTTTATACAAAAGTAATATTTTAAAGTAATATTTTAATATTTATTTTATGCTAAATATTTTTTTTAAATAAAATGCTATTTTTATTTAAATAATTTAATCGGATAAAATATAAATAAATACATTTAATAAAAAATATTATTTTAGATCACTAGGAAATGACAAATATAATAAAATAAAAATTACATTTTAAATAATGAATTATTTTATACAGTAATGTTTTATAATGTATTATATTAGTAATGTTTTTAATATTTTATAATTTATGAATTTTCCTATATAAATTATTTTAAACAATGTTATTTTTTATAAAATAATGTTTAATTTCATCAAACATAAACAATATATTTTTTATATATTATTTTATATTTTTTATTAATACAAATATTTCAACCAAAGTAATATTTTACAAAGCAAATTCAATTTTTGTATTTAAATTTTATAACTTATTTTTCATTTAAAAATTTTTTTTTTTATTATAATTTTTCCATAAAATGTGAAAAATAAATATTATTTAATTTTTTATTATTATTTATTTTTTATTATAAAATAACAATATAAAAAAACGAAGGCAGCTATGCACTGATAGCGGTCAAATCCTTTTGTTGTTGTTGCTTTCAATAAGGAAAAAAAGACTATGTCATAATTTGTATCATGTCTGCCTATGAAACTGTATTAAATCATCCATTGTTCACAACAAGTTGAGGTTAGTAGTTTAAGGTTATCGAAAGCTCTTGATAAAGAAACGATGCTCTGATTTACATGTGACATATGTCAAAGTAAGCGGCAGAAGGTTGAAGGTTGAATTCAAATTGAATTCAATAATGCAGCAGCTCCCGCTTCTGTAGTTGACTCAGAATGTATATACCATATAACTGAATTCCTCCAAGGCCAGATCTGCTCAGCGAGGTAGTAGACAGAATGCCCTGTGGTTTATCTGGATCCGCATGTAAATACACTTCTGATAGTGGTTCATTTTGATTCGACTGAATACATGCTGGAGTTCGTGTGGGTTTACTCTTGTCTTAAAGAGACAGTACACCAAAGAATGAGAATTCTGTCATCATTTACTCACCCTCATGTCATTCCAAACCAGTAAGACAGAATAAATGGAACACAAATCAGAATCTTTAAAGATTCTCAAAAGAATGTATTTTTGGTTGAACTATCCCTTTTTTAAGATTTCTAGCCACTTTTCAGATCAAATCTTGCCCAAACCAAAAGCATGCGCTCCTCCTTTTCCTTTCTTCCACCTCTCACATTTCTTTAACACCATCCCTCCGCTTGCCCATTGTGTAAATAAACCCAATATCAAGCAGGGCTGATTGACTTCCTGCTTAGTCTGGTCCACCCAGCCCAGTTCTGCATGTGAAATAAACTTCGATTCCCCCTGTCAGGGCTCCTGGTCCCCACAGAACCAGACAGAACTGCCCTCTCCATGTTAGAGAAGTTTACTGACACGAGTTTCAGCAAGTCTAAATGGAGCCAGTGTGCCGTAACCCTGAGAACACAAAACCTTCATGCAGACTTCAACAGTGTGATGGATTGAAAAGGGTTTGAATGAGAGCTGTGTGGCTGGACATGATGTTGCAATGTTTGTGTGGACCTCGTGCTTGTATAGTACAGGCTTTGACGATGTGGAACAGAGGAGAGTGTGTCTGTTGTGATGCCACACAAGGATATCACTCATGATGTTTGTGCAGCAAGCGTGCCCATGGGGGTTACTGCTCTTAAACCTCGACTCTGTGAAAAAAACTGCACGATAAACAAAAGAGAGGGAGAAAGAGAGAAGTGCTACTAGAGGGCAAACATGCATCTGTTCTTGCCAGATCACTAATGGCAAATCACAAGAGCATTGTGTGTTGTTTACGTTTTATTCTTAAGCATCCAGACCACAAACAAAGTTACAGGAAAAAAGAAGGTGCTAAATTAATAAATAAATAATTTATTAATGAAACATTAATAAAATAAATAAATAAAATTATTAAAAATATACAATATACAAATATTTTATAAAACGTGCCACAGAGAATAACATGAAAACAGAATCGAGCAAAAAACAATACAATATTTTATTTAAAAATATAATATAAATTATGTGTAAATAAGTGTCACCAAAAATAAAAATCAAGTGAAATTAAAAAATGATTTATAAATATCTTTAATTAAAAATACAATTATTAAATAAAATAAACCTATAATTTATTATAAGAATATAACAAAATATTAATTTAATACAAATCTAAATATAAAAAAAAAATGCATAACAACCACACACACACACACACTGAGTTATATATTGCAGCTTTAAAGGCATTGAATGGTTAAAAATGCCGGTCTTTGCAAGTATCCTCGTAAACACAGTAATTAGAGTCTTAAATGAAAGCAAACAGATGAGAAGGAAAACACGTGAAACAGTATATTGGATCCGGTCAGCTCTTAAAGTGACAGCAGTCCAATATTCCAGCGGTCTGTCATTCATGTTAATCAAACAACAAATCAGTTTTGTAACTTTATAAGATGTAATATGTATTTCATTTACAAAGTGTATAAGAATATGCATTTTTTTCATACATTTGATTACTTTATACAATGTATGTAGCATTTCTTATTTATTTGTTCTTCTTAAAGGTTTTTTTGTGTCCTATAGCTTGTTATTAGTTTCTTATTCTTTATTAGTTTCTTATAATTTTTCTACTTAATCACTGACTGTTTACTTGAGTGTTATGGTTTTTAAAAATGTGTGTGTGTGCGCGCGCGCTCGCGCGTGTGTGTGTGTGAATGAGAGAGGTTTGTATTTTCCATTGATTTTTCCTAAGACTCTACTGACCCATTTTATACCAGATTTAGCATCAAACTATTTATAGAGTCTTACATAAGCGTTTAATCTTAGAGGTAAAAGGGTCTGACGGTGCTGTGTGACTGATATCAACTTTAGAGAGATTCCAGCAACCTTCTATTGTATTTATGTAGAGTGTGGAAACACGCGGGCACTGAGATAAAAGCTTTCACAGGCAGAAAATTAACAGCAAATGTATGCAAATCAAACTTTAATTCATTCCCAGCTGCTAAAAGGCCAAAGCTAAGGACATAAATCAAAACTGAAACCAACAAAATGGCCTTAAACACATGCATGGATACAAAAGCAGTAAATTACCCAGGATGCTCTGTGGGAATGATGCAGTGCAGTGTGTCACTCGATCGCTCAACTAGAATAATGCCAGACTCGCCTTCTAACCCAACGCTCACTCTCGATATCTGTCTCTGTCTTTCCCTACGCTCTTGTTTTGGCTGTGTGGAAATCATTTGTGGTACAGAAAAAAAAATGCTCCATTTACAAGAATTATTCTTGACACTTTATATAAACAGTGAGGAATAAATTTACAAAACAGTGGCACAGCTTTTGCATTCGCTATGAGTATAATGTTTTCATGTGTGTATGTGTGTGTAAGACTGATAATAACGGCATAAAGGATTAGTGAATTGATTGTTTTATCAGTGAAAAATAATCTAGTCATACTCAAGCAAGCACAGCGTTTCTTTAACATTTCTCAATGTTGTTTTGGTTGCTGTTAAGTGTTGCAGAAAATTGTTTTAAAATGTTCTGAGAACCAATTAAAACAAGTATGCATATGTAGAATGACCCAAAAACCTTAAAAATGAAATGGTTCCCCCAAAAATAATCATATGCTAAAAATGTACTCACTCTGAGGCCAATCCAAGGGTTAATTTCTTCATCGTAACAGATTTGGAGAATCTGCTCAACAGTGATTCCTCTGCAGTGAATGGGTGCCGTCACAATGAGAGTCCAATCAGCTGATAAAAACATCACAATATTCCACAAATAATCCACACAACTCCAGTCCATGAGTTAATGTCTTGGGAAGTGAAAAGCTGTGAGTTGATAAGAAACAAATCCTTTAGTAAGGTGTTAGAACTTGAAGCCATGACATCTGGCCAAAATATGAGTCCATAATCCACAATAAGGCTTTATCCACTGAAAAGGCCGTCCCCTGTTGATCTCTAACATCAAAATCCAGTGACATATTTGTTTAGACATGTTTGCTTTGTACTGTTTTTGCTTTTAAATGGTGCTTGATCTGTGCATTTTTCTCCGCTGATTCAGACGAGACAACATTTCACTGGAGAAAGGAACACGGAACAACAGTTTGAAGTTAAAAACCTCATAAAGATGGGTTTGTTACTTACAAACACACAGCTTTTACACAAGCCATTAATTGATGGACTGGAGAGGTGTGGATTGCTTGTGAATTATTGTGAAGTTTTTATCAGCTGTTTCGACTCTAATTCTGATGGCACCCATTCACTGAAGATGTTCATTGGCGATCAAGTGACGTAATGCAAAATTTCTCCAAAACAAACTTATCTACACCTAAGATGGCCTGAGGGTGATGACATTTTTAACAAATTCTCATTTTGGGGGGAACTATTTCTAAGTGTATATTTGTCTTAATATTTTACAAACAAAACTAAATGTTGTGAAAGGACTGCTATAATATCTGGAAAGGGAAAGCTGTAAGAATGTATGTAAGATGTAAGATTTTTGACAGTAAAAACATTCCGCATTCAGTTTTAGTCATAGAAATGAAAAATCATGTTGTCATGTCTGCCTTTGCTATTTAATTTATGAGAAATCAGTTCTTGCACAGGAGCCTGTGACACTCACAGGACGTCCAAATTCTGTGAAAGTGTGTGTGTATGTGCGTGTCTGACAGGGAGAAAGAAAAATGTAGGAGACAGCGTGCGCAGGAGTCTGTGTGTGTCTATCTTTATCACCTGCACTTTGCAAATGAAGTTGGCTCGGCTGCATGGCTTTAGGCTTGAATCTAATTTATGAGCTCTGCAGCAACACTTGCATTAAGGATATCAGACTCACCATTTGCTGACACTCATCACATCACAAGAGCCAATGTCTCTAACGGCAGTGTGTCTGGGATGCTAAACTATTGGCTTAGTTAAAAGTGTGTGTGTTGCTGTGTTCGGAATGTAATGTACTTCTTGCATACTGCTTAAGGTGTGGTGTATATACTGTATAATGCCTACGATTTATAGCTTGCAAAGAAATAGCATGCTGTATACAATTATAAAAAATTCTAGTATGCAGAATTGCAGTATTCTTATTGTAGTGCAGGAGCCCAGTTTTCAACATGAAAATGAATTTTACACTTTCAATCCAATTTTGTGTAAAAGAAAATACACACTGGAAATTAAAGGTCAAGTGAAGTGCATTGAATTGTGGGATATTGAAATACTAGCATACAGTTTATATATTGCATGCATACTGTGTATACATTGTATACAGCCTACTATTTAAAAAATAGTATGTGATGTAGCATATGTGATAGTATGCAACAGTAAACATTTAAACAGTTGTTGTTTCATGACTTTATTTTATTATATGTTTTAATTTAGCGAGTGGCATCGAGTTATGTTTGAACATGCTTATTTTGCATTAAAAAAATCACACTTCTTTCAGTTTGATTGAATAATAATTCAAGAAAATGTAAATCTTTTTAAAACGTGTGTTGTTTACACTCGTTCCACATAATTTATCAAACTGGAAGTAATAGGTACACATTTACATCACATTTATTTGATCAAAAATACAGAAAAAACAGTAATATTGTGAAATATTATTACAACTTAAAAAAAATAGTTTTCTATTTGAATATACTTTAAAAAAAATAATTTATTCCTGTGATGCAAAGCTGAATTTTCAGCATCATTACTCCAGCCTTCAGTGTCACATGTAACATCCAGTCTATCACATGATCATTTAGAAATCATTCTAATATTCTGATTTATTATGAGTGTTGGAAACAGTTCTGCTGTCTAATATATTTTATGAATAAAAGGTTAAAAAGAACTGCATTTATTCAAAATAAAATAAAAATTCTAATAATATATATTCTAATAATATATTTTCTTTACTATCACTTTTTAATCAATTTAACACATCCTTGCTGAATAAAAGTATTGATTTTATTTTAAAAAAAGAAAGAAAAAATAAATTACCGACCCCAAATTACTGACCAGTAGTGTATATTGTTATTACAAAATATTTTTATTTTAAAAACATAGCTTCTTTTTTTTTTTTTTCATCAAAGTATCCTAAAAAAGTATCACATGTTCTGAAAAGATATTAAACAGCAGAACTGTTTCCAACTTTGAAAATGAATCATCATATTAGAATGATTTCTAAAGGATCATGTGATAATGATCCTAAAAATTCAGCTTTGCATCACAGAAATAAATGATAATTTAAAGTATAATAAATTTAAAAACAATT
Source organism: Carassius carassius (assembly GCF_963082965.1). Lineage (NCBI taxonomy): Eukaryota > Metazoa > Chordata > Actinopteri > Cypriniformes > Cyprinidae > Carassius > Carassius carassius. The sequence continues at coordinate 22,829,889 of NC_081789.1, forward strand.
ATTTTAAATTCTAATTTTTTTTCTCAAAATGTTGAGTATATATTGAACAAGTCAGATTTTCTTTCTTGCATTTCTGAGACATAAACTTAGAACTGCAAGATATAATCTCAGAATTATGAGAAGTATGCAACAATAAACATGTTAACAATAAACAAAAAGCCTCTGAGAAAAAGAAAAATCCAAATTGCCAGATATATAATTTTAAGAAATAAACTTGCATTTGCAAGAGGGGAAAAATAATAATAAAAATACCACCTAATAATAATAATATTAATAATAATAAAGCTATTTTTTTTTCTTTTTTTCTTGCAATTATAGGTTTTCTGTATACATTTTTTCTTCTCAGAAATACATACTTTTTTTTTATTTTCTACAATTCTGAATTTTCTTACTTATGAGAAAAAGTCTGAATTGTGAGATATAAATTGTTAAATATATTTATATATTTTTATAGAATATATATATTATATAGAATTTTTTTTCATTCCATCACAGAAATAAGCTTTTGTGTGTGTGTGTGTGTGTGTGTGTGTGTGTGTGTATTAAAACCACAAATGATATCATTGTATGATTGTCTCCATTTATGATTTGCTGACTGCATTTGGTGAGATTTCAGTAACTGTTTCAGACCCAGTGTGCTTTGATAAACCTTTTTAAAAGGCGCGTTTGTCTGATTTCCCAGATTATAGGTGCTGATTGTGTGTTGTGGAATAATCTCCCACCTAGAGCTGTCAAAACAATGCTGTTATTGACTGCTGATAAAAATGAGCCCACCATCTGTGAGAGGAATTATTCCCTCACAAAAATTCACTCCAGATTCTGGGAATACCCCATGATACCCCATGCACTTCTGCCTCCATTTCATCCTCACACGGGACATGGCACGAACGCTTCTTTGAGCATTTTAAAGTAAACTTCTGATAGGAGGAGGGAAACATGGTGAAGGAGGAGCATGATGAATAAGAGCTGGAAAAAAGGTGGATGAAAGATAGACAGAGGGAAAGAGATGGATGGCAGATGAGACTGATGGTAAAGTAATGGCTCTCACGATGTGATGTTCCATTAGCAAAAGCAGTAGTGACACTCTTAATACAGCAATCAATCAAAAGCAGCCACACGTCGTAAGGTCAAAATCTCCTCTGCTCATAGCATAACAGAAATGAACCAGCAAAACATCGTCGTTTGAGTCACGATTGCTCTTATGGCCTGTTCTTTTCACAATGCATTTACTTCATTCTAAGTATAGTTCAAATCTGTTAACATATTAGTTGCATGTTGCTAGAGACCTATTGATATAAAAGTTATAATTAAACTTTATTTCGACTACTACTTGTGCACAATGTATATTTCTTAATATTAAGCCTAAAATGTGTTTTAATGTCACTATTGAGGAGGACTGTATAATCTTTGAATAATAAAATTCTTTAAATGCAAGATATTTATTTAAATTTGATTTATTTTATTTAGTCTTCTCAGGGTATACTTGCAATATATACTTGCAATATTTCCACTTATGCATAATCACATATACTTCGGTATATCTTTAGTTGCACTACTACTACACAATTAAAGTGCATTAAGTAAAAAATTATTAGTTCCAATTTTGCCAACTTTTAAGTTTACCAGTTTAGTATACCAAAAGTACAATATTGAAGGGTATTTTAGGGTATTAAGCACATAAATATGTAAATGCATTGGTAGTATACTTAGCATGAAATAAATGTATTTTAAATAAATTTTTGTATATTTATTTTGCACTAGGATACAAATGCGATCACTTGTTTCTGCTGCTTCTTCACTGTTTTGATCCATTCTGAAGCTTGTTTCCGCCTACATAATTAAAAGAAATTAAACGATAAGTGTGACTTTAAATCCACAAATTCTAAACTCACAAGTGCAAGTTATAAAGTCTAATTCTGAGGAAAAAGGTCATCTTACTATTCTGACATTTTCTTACAATTGTTCGTATCACACAATAAACAAACCAAACAGGAGATTAATTTAGATTAATGTTGGTAAACTTGAACATTAAAGAGCCACAAAATGGTATTTATTGTTTGAATTTCTTAAAAATGGCAAAATTTGAAAACTGAGATTTTCTTTCACATCATGATGAAGAGTAGATTGTATTCGTTTTTAATTAAATCTCCTATAGTACATTCCTTGTTGTTTTCATGGTCACAAAGCCCGCAGTGGTTTCATACTTTAATAAAACAAAACAAAACCATATCTGAGCTTATTAGCTGAGGATCCGAGAGGCAGACCTGACATCAGTTCTGATAAACAGATGATCTAAGTCATTGAGCATCTGTATCTGGATGAGGTCACTTCTGGGACCTGCTGTCAAACATAAACTGGGATGAAATATCATCAAACCTGTGATTGTTTGTCCTGAAATAAGCATGCTCTAACTCTTAGAGTGTAGCAGAGGGGGATCTGTCCATGCTATATTATCAGGCAAGTCTGACCTTTACTGCATCAATATTACCAAATATCAGCATGGCGATTGTTGCTAGCGTGATGACAATTAATTAATTAATATAAGTCCAAGCAATAAATGTATTTAAATCAGTGTAACAAACACAAACAAAGAAATAAAGTAACAGCGGAAACGGGATTTCCATTCCATCATTATAATGCACAATATGAACATGTGATCTTCATTTTTGCATTAAATTATTCATGATTAAATTATTGTGAGTGTTAGATGACTGTTATGGTCACCTGAGCTAAAAATAGGGGAAATGTAATATTGTGCATCATCTCTAATAATTGTATCACACAGTTTGTACTTTTCCATAAACACAGAAATACAGTGCTATACTGTTCACCAGCAAATTTTCCCAAAGCTGAAATTTACCTGCAATTGACCTTAATTGCCAAGCATAAATCCCCCAGCATGCACTTGATTTACATCTATGTGCCTCCTTTTTCCTATCTCCTTCGAGAGAGATGGAAACAGTTCAATTTGTTTCTCAATGTCACTCACGCAATCAATCTCCGTTGTCAATCAATCTGTAGAAAGCTACCTGTGAGCGTGTGACAAATGTTTATATTTTTTTACACAGTAACGGAAATAAAGATGAGGTCAAATTGCTCAGCTAGTGATTGACAGCTCCTGTATCAGTGCCTCCTCTCATGTGTTAGAGCGACGGCGGCTGATTCATCTCACTCACACTGCACCTCAGAGCTGATGTGATCAGCGTCGCAGGGAGCTGTGGCTGTGACTCACAGGACTAAAGGTCTGTTATTCTGAATCCCCTGCTGATTGCCTGGAACCAAAGACATCACTAAATGACGCAAGTCATCAAACATAAACACTGGGATGGCAATAAGAATCAAATATTAGCATGCTCCAGACATTCTGCTCATCAGAAGTAACAGCACTCCAATAAAATCCACCAGATGTCAATGAAATAGTAAATCACCTCATGCTGAGAAACAGGAGAGGAACATAGCTATTAAACATTTACACTTGGTTTTAATAGAGTTAGTGATCATCAATCGACCTTTGAAGCAGAAATTATGCCAGTGATATATCGCATTAAATTAGGCAAGCTGATCAGATAAATAAATATTTTTTTAAAGCTAATGATGAAAGATTTTTGACAGCTGTGTAAGATATTATAGCTAGATTTTCTTTCTGGCTCTTGCACAAATTACAGTTTTTCACATTACTAAGACACTAAACCCAATTCTCTGAACCAAATCCTCAATAGCCTAAACCAATTTGTCAAATATATCACTCTTTAACAAGTTCAGGCAGTTTAGACAACACTTAGTAACAGCCTGACAATCACCCGTAACACCTTAGCAACTGCATACTGTTGCAACACCTTGACAACCACCCACAACACCTTAGCAACTGCATACTGTAGCAACACCTTGACAACCATCCACAACACCTTAGCAACTGCATACTGTAGCGACACCTTGACAACCACCCGCAACACCTTAGCAACTGCATATTGTAGCAACACCTTGACAAACACCCACAACACCTTAGCAACTGCATACTGTAGCAACACCTTGACAACCACCCAAAACACCTTAGCAACTGCATACTGTAGCAACACCTTGACAACCACCCGCAACACCTTAACAACTGCATACTGTAGCAACACCTTGACAACCACCCACAACACCTTAGCAACTGCATACTGTAGCAACACCTTGACAACCATCCACAACACCTTAGCAACTGCATACTGTAGCAACACCTTGACAACCACCCGCAACACCTTAGCAACTGCATACTGTTGCGACACCCTGACAACCACTCGCAACACCTTAGCAACTGCATACTGTAGCAACAACTTGACAACCACTCGTAACACCTTAGCAACTGCATACAACCACTCGCAACTCCTTAGCAAATGCATACTGTAGCAACACCTTGACAACCACCCACAACACCTTAGCAACTGTATAGCATCAGCTGAAACCACATGGAAGACCATAGCATCACCTTCACAAAAGCCCAGAACAAATTAGCAACTGCTTAGCAACACAATGACAACTGCCAAGATCACCTTAAAAACTCCTTAGCACTATTTGAAAACCAATGTAACACTTTAACAACAATCCAGAACACCTTAGCAACTTCATAGTAACACCCTGACAACCACCCTTAGCGTCACCTACAACCTACAACTGATCTCAATAGCTTAGCATTGTGGTAGTGTGTTTTGCTTACATTTTGTATGTCCCCTATTTAAAGTAGCAGTATTTGTGTTTGTGACATTGTACAGCAGAATCTTGTTCAGTTTGTCCGTGTTCCAGGTTAGCAGCTGTGCTGAAACAGGATTGCGTAACACTCAGCCGTGTAAAGATGATTTGCACATTGACCTTTTGCTTTTTTCACATGGTTCTGAGTGAATGTGTGTGGGACGGTGGAGAGAGAGAGAGGCATTTCTAAATGTGACTATGCTCCATGATGCGGGGACAGCTCCCACAACATCGCTGGGGAATACAGACGCTTCCATCATCACGCACACGGGTGGGTGTGATGTAGTTAGTGGGATAGGGGACCCGAGGATGCCAGTATCCAGAGAGACTCTACCAATACCCTCTAAAACACACACTAAAGAGAAAGTAAATGCCAACTTACACAGTCAACCAGTACTTGTGATAAACACACACACCACGCACCTCTCAAATTAGCATAGACAGAACAAACAAATTAACCAAGCAGAAAGACCAAAGGGAAGAAAGGAACTTGTGACTTTTTGTCTTTTTGCCAAATGTTTTCTGTAAAAAGACTTGGATGCTGCATTAAATGTGCTAAGAACTGTGATTTATTAAACATTTATGGGTTTAGAGAGACATAATAAACTGTTCTCCAAAAACTAGTAAGCTGTATCACCTCCTACATAGGCAGCTACCTTCTATGCAGTATATAAGTAACAGTAGTATTCTACTTAGGGTGTTTTGACTCACATTTAGTGTCAACAGAGCTTAACATAGCCATGTTAATAATAATAATAATAATAATAATAATTCATTACATTTATATAGCGCTTTTCTAGGCACTCAAAGCGCTTACATTTGCAGGGGGTATCTCCTCATCCACCACCAGTGTGCAGCATCCACCTGGATGATGAGACGGCAGCCATAGTGCACCAGAACGCCCACCACACACCAGCTTACTGGTGGAGAGGAGACAGAGTGATGAAGCCAATCAGCAGATATGGGGATTGTTAGGAGGCTATGATGGTCAGAGGCCAATGGGCGAATTTAGCCAGGATGCCGAGGTCACACCTCTACTCTTTTCAAAAGACTTCCTGGGATTTTTAATGACCACAGAGAGTCAGGACCTCGGTTTAACGTCTCAGACGAAAGGACGGTGCTTGTTGACAGTATAGTGTCCCCATCACTACACTGGGGCACTAGGACCCACACAGACCACAGGGTGAGCACCCCTACTGGCCTCACTAGCACCTCTTCCAGCAGCAACCTAGTTTTCTCAGGAGGTCTCCCATCCAGGTACTGACCAGGCTCAGCCCTGCTTAGCTTCAGTGGGAAACCGGTCTTGGGCTCCAGGGTGATATGGCTGCCAGCCATGTTGCCAAAATAAAATTAAAACTGTATTGTACTAATATAAGTAATACGTATTGCTTAGTGCCATGTGCTTAATAAATATTTAATCAATATTTAACCGCACTATTTTTATATCAATATTTTATATTTATATTTTATTTAATTATAAATTATCTAATATGATGCAGATCAGCTTATATCCAATTAAATTCACATCCATCACACATCTACCACACATCCATCCATCCATTTTTCAATTCCACTCATCCATTTATTTTTTCATTTTATCATTCCATCTATTTGACTATTTTTTTTAAATTCCATCTATCGATCCATCCATCAACCATCCATCCATTTTTCAATTCCATCCATACATCCATTCTTTATTTCCATCCATTCATCCATTTTTGAATTCCGTTTATCCATCCATCCATTCGTCTATCCATTTTTCAGTTCCATCCATCTATCTTGCCATCCATCCATCAACCATCCATCCATTTTTCATTTCATCCATTCGTTTTTAAGTACCATCCATTCATTAATTTTTCAATACCAAATCCATCAATTTTTGTATTGTTATATTATATTCATTATAATTTACAATTGATTTAAATCTTTGTGTGTGTGTAGTTAACAAAAATATATAATTACATCAAATTGTTATATGTAATTAATTTAATATTAGATATATTTATGCATATTTTTATTAAATCATTGAAATTTAAGCAATCTTTCTGCTGGGATATTTTGTTTATCATGTCCCTGCTAATTTGTATATGGTATATCTGTTTATAAACTATACATATAACGATAATTTAACAATAATTTATTACTCACCTTGTTTGCCATATTGGATAATTTTTTCACTGTGCTCACCTATTGAAGGTAATTGAACCTCTAAACAAAATAAAACTAAACAAATAATTACTGTCGGCTTAACATATGAAACACATAGTGCAGTTTGTGGCCAGAATGCGCTGTAAACTGAACCAGACATTCAACCAGTATTCAAAAGCCAGACTACACGAGACTAAAAGAGACATTCAGATTGCATCACTGTCTGGATTCTTTATCTAGCTTTCAAACTAGACTGAACTCACACCTTTACATTATCAATAATAGAGTGAAATGGAAAAGGATCCTTGTCGTGATATATTCTGATATAAAGATAGTGAGAAGCAGAGTGGGAGAGAGTGATTTAGCCAGAAATAAAGAGAGAGAGGGAGTGATATATCCTGAAATAAAGAGGACAGAGGGAGTAAGATATCTTAAAATAAAAAGAGAGAGGAAGGAATATATCTCAAACTAAAACAACCCAGTCATCTGCGCTCTAAAAACATTGATCATTAAGCCCTGCCAGGTAATTTAACAAGAATGGCTTTCTAAAGTCAGCCTTTCTCGCAGACAGACGGAACGTGAAGGAGGAGAAGACCGATTGTGAATGATGAAAGGGAAATTTGTCTGTGTGTCTGCAGTGAAATCTGTTTTAACCACAGAGATATGATGATGTTTGTCTTTGGTTGCATGTCTCTGCTAATGGAGGGAGCACTGAACTGCCCTGAGGATGGACAGTTTTATGGAGTGTTTTCAGAGATTAAAAAAAGTAAATAAAATTAAATAATAAAAACGAAAACTTTCACAGGAAATCAGCCAGAAGTCAGTGTTCCTTGCAAAGAAAATCTTGACAGTAAAAAACAAACAAACCATGATGAAAAACCATGCATGTTACACTGAATAGTCAGTTAGAGATCCATCCATTGATCACATCAATTAATCCATCTATCCATTCATTTTTCAGTTCCATCCATCCATTTTTTAATTCCATCCATCCATTGTTTGTGTGTGTGCAAACTGTATGCATGTGTAAACACTTGTGCACGTTTATAAATATATGTGTACATGTACACTTTTGTTTATTTTAGTCCACTTTTAAATAAAATAAAGTGCAAGTACAAATCTGTCTGTTTAAGAGAATGAAACTCATCAATTACAATATATAGGTTCTTGCGGTTGGGACGTCTCTCCAGAGAATCTGAAGACACTCAGTCTTATAAACCAGAGACTAAACATTTGGCTTGCAGGCTAGATTGTCTGGGTTGTACCTTACATCAGTGTGTGTGTGTGTGTGTGTGTGTGTGTGTGTGTGTGTGTGTGTGTGTGTGTGTGTGTGTGTGTGTGTGTTTCTAAGTGTGTATAAACTCACTAAAAATGTCTAAAATGAAAAAGTCAGTCTTTGTTTTACTGTGATTACTCTTTATTTTAAGCCTAACTGCAGGTGGGGAATAGGGATGTCAATAACACAATACAAAAGTGCAGCATTTCTGCCATCAAATCATGTCGGAATAATCATATTTATGAGATGAGAGCACATGAACACCATCACAATGTTATAATTTTCTTTGAGTGCTAACTAAAGTGTAATGGTGGACATTGTTATTGGTTAAACAAAGTTTTAATTATGGATTTTGGCAGTCAAGTTAAATTTGTACATGTTTTATGGGCTGTTGATGAAAAATAGCACAAAAATCTACCAGAAAACACAAGTCATAAAGTCAGTTTATGTGGCAACACTACATTTCCCATCATGCAGTGTAGAAAGTGCACCAATTGCGCATTTAAATAACATATTTTGTTCTTTATTTAGAGGGTTTATGTAAAAACCATTCTGTCTGTGCTACAAACAAAATCATTTTCATGTCTTTTTTTTAAGGCAGTTTGTAAAAAAAAAAACATTTTGACCAGTTAAGCTGTTGTTATTGTAGTTTATAAGGATCATTGGTCATTCACTATGGCTTGTGACCCTTCCTTTGATACTCATGCTGTGGGAATTCATTACCATTTCTGGTGGTTTCAGGACGCCCTGATATCTGAACATTTGGCCTCTCTAATGCTGTTCAAAAGTATGTCATACAGAACTGTGAATGATTCACATTGAAAACACAGATGGTGCTTGCTGGGTCTTTTTTCCCTGCTTCCCAACAGCACACAGTCCAAGTCTCCTTATATGACTGTGAAATTTTTCGTCAGTGCCAGCAAAAGAACCAAACAACACATTTCCAGTGCCAGTTTTGACCGGTTTTGGGATGGTGCGCGCAGTGTATGGGCCAGAAAGGAACTGCTATTTCAGAGTTGCACTGAATATATGAGAGGAAGCATTCAAGACAGAACTCCATCCTCTTTTGCAGTGAAAATTCCCTTTCTAATGCCAGAGATACGTGGGTTAGCCACAATACTTTTTTTAAGGTATTCTTTTAAATTATGTATAATTCTGTATATTTTCAAATATATGTACAATATTATATATGAAATATTACATAATTATATATACTATAAAATTATTTATTAATTAAATCTAAATGAAAATTTATTATGTTTTCTATTATTTATATTTAATATGTTGAAACTGGGTAAATGTATATGTTTTGAATGTATTTTATTAAATTTATATTTATGTGGGTTAATATTAATATAATAAATGTTGAAGGGGGGAGAGTCATCCTGATGAAATATTACAAAAACTGTTTTTTCTTTATAAACTTGTTCACTCATAAATTTATTTTAGCAATACTTTCAGCATTGAATAGAATGTTTCTGTATATATTACAACCATTTCATATAGAACTGAACAAAAAAGCACAAAATATTTTGTTTATAAATTATTTATTATTTGCTATAAAATAATTAGAGTTATTTTCTATTGTTTCAATACTTTTAAAAGTACATATAAATGTGTGTGTGTGTGTGTGTGTGTGTGTGTGTGTGTGTGTGTGTGTGTGTGTGTGTGTGTGTGTGTGTGTGTGTGTGTGTTTGTGTGTGTATGTATATATATATATTTATAAATTTACAAACAAAATACTGAATCAATTATTAACACAATTTTCAATTTTTCAAAAATATTAAATATTCATTTTATGAAATTATTTAAATTAAATCATTTACTTTTTAGGTTTATATTAGCATAACATTTTAATAGTATTATATCATAAAAATACATTTAAAAAATTTGTATAGTAATTTTCATCATTTAAAATGCGTAATAATTTATAAATAAACTTTAATATTTTAACATTAATTACATTTATGTATATACACTATCGTATTTTTTTTTGATATTCTCTCAGTTATATTTCTGTAAGTCTATCCTGCAGTTTCAGCAAAGCATATTTTATATTATCCAGCTAGATTATGTCATCATATTCATTTACATCAGCAGAATTCAACAATTCATTGTAAATTGGATTTGGAATATTTTTTGAACCGAATCCCACATCAAGAGGACTGCAGGACTTAAAGGCATTTTTATTCGATAGCGGTTCATTTCACTGAAGTTCAGAAATTGTTCCGTTTGTCCAGCATCTAAACTTGAAATCCAGCAGGTCTTTTAAAAGCTTGCTGTGCATAAAATCTTCTGCGCATACAGTAATACAGCATTTGACCCAACATTTGTCTGGCCTGGAAAGGGCAGCTAAACGTCTTTGTCTGCAGAGAGAATACAAACATAACTGCTCTTTTAGTAAACCTGCACATCCCTCTGTCCTGTCAGATACAATCCCCACTAAATGAAAACCCATCATGCTTTGATTCTCAGCCCTGATTGGAGGGTCGATGGCAGATTCAGGCAGAGGTGCAGGAAAGCAGCGGGAAACGTGAATCAGCTGAGTGATTGGGCTCTATATCTCCTGCTGTCCGGCAGTGTGTGATGCTCTCCAATGGGACGCACCGCTGCTCTTCTGCTCGATAGAGCAACTGCTGAGACACCAGGCTCTCGCTGGAGATCGATGCTAGCTGGACTGTTCTGCTCACACAGGACTTTACATCCCATCTAACTTCGAGGATGTGTTCCAATCGGATCAAGTGGCACATTTTATCAGAATCCACAAAGGAAGGATGATTTTTGTGCTCTGTGACTGAGAGATAAACTTTAGATGGATGCTAATGTTTGCTGTCCACTCCAAAGAGACTGTCATAATCACATAGAACATTTAGCGATAAGCAGCCCGTCTTATCAGTGTGTTACCGAACAACCCTCTCAGCATAGGATGTTGTTATATGATACAAGAGCAATATCAGACCATACATTTGCTGTTGAGATTTCCCCTGTGTTGCATCCTGGCGTATACTGTAAATCTGAAATCAAAGACAGTTGACAAAAGCTAATATTGATTTCACTTCTCCACTTTTCAGGACAGAACGAAATATTTGATATATTTGGAGTGAAATGCTACTCTTTACAAAATAGTACGTATATACTGTCTAATGGCTATAATAAAAGGTAGTATCAGTATGGTGCACTATATTTACCTGTAAATGTTTCAAATAATTGTATGCTATAAATTGATGGAACAATGCCTACATTTGGAATAATTCACGCAAAAATGAAAATTCTGTCATTAATTATTTGTTCCAAACCCATTAGACCTTCATTCATCTGTGTAACACAAATGAAGATATTTTTGATCAAATCCAAGAGCTTTCTGATTCTGACCCTGCATATCCCTTTAACAAGTGGTGTCCAATAGTCATTTTATTTTATTTTATTTTTCTGCATAGAATAATGCCTGACTTGACTTGACTTCATCACATACTACTGTCAAAAAAAAAAACACTGAAAATTGCCATACATTGCACAATAAACACTGCAAACCTAACAAATATAGTACAAGCAGTATGCCGTTCTGATCATAGGTTATGTTCAAAATACTACCATACTATACTTTTCCTGCAGTATATACTGTAGTATGCATACTGTTTTCTGAATGCATTAAATACCAACATGAACTACAAAATGAGCAATTTACAAGACATTTTTACACAGAAAATTTTATTTTGAATTTGAAAGACGATGACCATTGGTATTTCAGTATCACATATATACCATATATCACAAATAAACATTTTGAATTTGCTTTCATTTTTTAGATTTTATTTTTAGTATTTATTTATGCTTTTGTCATTTTGATTGTATTTATTTTAATATTTCTGTTTAGCTTTAATTGATTTAATATTTTGGTTGAAGAACTTATTTTGTTTTAGCTTAACATTTAACATTCATTCTTTGGATTTTCATCTATTATTAACATTTTAATTATATTTATATTTAAATTATATATTAATTGAATATTTGAATATCTTTTAATGTCACCACTGATAATAACTGGCTGTCACTTATCAACATAATGCCTGCAGTTCCACTTACTATTTTAAAAGAATAGTTGGCAGTCATTATTCAGGGCAGTTAACACCATAGACACTGCGAGAGACGCTCAAATGAGCAGGTTAATGATCTGGACTGGAGTATAAGGCTAGCTTTGCTCTTTGTGTGGGCAGAAGGTGGCAAGATTTCAGGGGTTTGACTGTAAAGTGACCTGGGGAAATGGTACATGAACAAATTCGACCTTAAAGAAGCGGAAGCTGGACAGGACGCATCTTACTGCGTGGGAAAAGAAATCCCACAGTTCTCCGGGAGAAATGATGAGTTAAACTTTTTGAAGTTAGGCAGAGATACAGCCGATTGGCTCGGTGAAAGGATTCTCTCCATCTGGTTCAGCGATGAAGCCAAAAGCAGCTCTGTCAGATGAAGAGATGAAAGCTTATTATTTTTGATAGATGGTTCCAGTTTAAAGCCTCCAGGATAACATGACCAGCCTGAAAGGGTCATCAGTGGGTCTTGTAAAGTACTAGTGGCCATTGTAGATCATCTGTGAGCCTGAAAGAGCTTGTGAGTGCACTTTGTCTAGTGTGATAGCAGCATCAAATAGGGTTTTTTGTCTGGTATGATCACATCTGCTATGGTTTCCGCCCTGCTCTTTGCTGCAAATAAAGTGAGCCAAGATTTGATGGCGCATTTTGCCCCAAAATGACTAACGAGGGCCATTCAGAATTGAAGAATCGGCTCCATTTCATGAATGTGAATATCCAACAAGATGCTGAATTGGAATTTAATTTGGAAATACATGAAGAGGATTTTACCAAATGAAAATTCAATCAAGTACAAGTTTTTTTTTTTTTTTTTCTTGGAGGTCACCAGGTCACTTTATGGTTGTTCACTAGTGGAAAACTTCTGCTGGATGCGTGTTTCATAGATTTGTATATAGATTTATACATATTACAGTTTTTCTCGATTGGTTTGGCTCATTTCTTGAAACCGAGATGACATTCTCAAAACCATAAGGTCATTTGGCCAAACAGTCTTACAGTTCTGCTCAACATTATAGCTCACTAGCAAAATCAAATATCTTTCCCCAAACTCTTCTTCCATGCTTCAAAAGCAGATTCCTTTCCCATATAAAAGGTCAGTACAGTCAAAATAGCACAGATCCTTCTCAATTGCCTTGGCACATGTGCATTCATTTAGTGCTTTTGTCAAAATAACCTGGATGGTTTAGCACAACACCATGGATCCCCTGCAAAAGCTCATATCTCTCCCAAAACAGTTTATCCATGTGTCAAAACTAAATATCCTTCTCATATAAATAGTCAATGCCCCCAAAATGCATTATACCTTTGGCATTGTTTAAGCACTGCAAGTCAAAATGCTTAGACGTTTTGTCACTGAGGCACAGGTCTAGCAACAGAATACCACTATGAATAAAACTAAAAGATTTTACAGTAAAATCAGCCTCCAATAAACCACTCATACTCAAGGAAACTGTAAACATTTTTATTCGTACAAAGAAATGTTAACATTAGAGAACATACTGTGAAAAGAAAACATATACAGGATTCTGTAAATGTGAACAGTTATAAACACAAACAAAAAAAACTCTAGCCTACCATACTGTAAATAAAGTTTCAGAACTATAGTACAGTAATATTTTCAGTGGTCGCCATTGTCATCCTCTCTTTCCTGGCCACCATCCTCATCCTCCTGGCCATCGACGCGCTGCTCTCTTTTAGGCCATAAATTCTCATCCACATCGCAACGGATATTTTCTCTTGCGATGCAGCGAGGGAAGAAACGGCGTGAATGTCTCAACCATCCCCTACATTGATCCCCTGTGATGTCCTCACATGCAGCATCCATTGCATGCAGCAGGGCCCTCTGGTCTTGAGCCTGATGCTCATACACCCTCCACCTCCAAGCTGAAAAAACTCCTCAATTGGATTTAGGAAAGGAGAGTAAGGTGGAAGAAACTCCATTAGCATCCGGGGATGGGTGGTGAACCAGGTTCTGATGCGTGGGCCACGGTGGAAGTTCACATTATCCCACACAATGACATAATGTGGTAGCTGAGGTCCTTCTTCACCTCTCTCATTTTCCGGGATCAGATCAGTATAAAGGTGGTCCAAAAATTGAGGAGCTTTTGTGTATTGTAGGGCCCTAAACTGGGAATGTGTGTGGCCACACCTCTTTCTGATATAGCGGCACACATTGTTATATTTGCTCCTCGCTGGCCTGGGACATCCACAGTGGCTCGGTGGCCAATGATGTTATGGCCACGCCTTCGACCTTTGGCCAGGTTGAAGCCAGCTTCATCAACGAACACTAGGATGTGAGAGGTTTCGTTGCCTTCTAATGCCATTATTCTCTACAATAGAATAAAAATAAATCTAATCAGTCAAGTAGAGACAGATACTGCAGGGAGGATCTAAAGTACTGTAAAAAGAAGGAGTGAAAAACTGAAGACAATTTCTAGGCAAAATGCTCTAGTCACACAAAGCTGGATTCTGAAGGTAAAAAGGATAAATCAAAACAAAAAAAAAGTGGTAACCATGTCTTACTGTAATAGTGTTACAATGATAGACAACCAGTAGTTGACTTACATGCACATACTGGTACCGCAGCTCTTTCACTCTGTCAGAGTTTCTCTCAAATGGTACCCTGTAAATCTGTTTCATGGTCATCTGATGTTTCTTCAATACCCGGTCTATTGTGGAGATGCTGATAGAGTTTATATTTTGGAACATTACATTGTCTAGAAGGATTGCATTACGAATCTGTCTCAGTGTGATGGCATTATTTGCAATGACCATGTTGCATATTTCTCGTTCTTGTTGTTCATTTAGAAGTTTTCTTCTGCCACCCACTTGAGGCTGTCGTCCAATCCTAGACATACAAGTCAAAGGTCAACACTGTAAATTTGTTACAAAATGAGTTACCAATGTAATTGTACTGCTGTTTTATGGTACTAAAAGTGTGATGCACTGCACAGTGACTGGAATACTATTCACAGTATTTTCTCCATTTTTTTTTTCTTTGTCATTTTTATAGTATCATATAACATCACATGAAGATATTACAGTACTCTAGGCCTACACACACACCAACACTGAATAGTTCAATAGAATAGTTCTGTACCTGTTTTCCCTGCGAAAGGTTTGGATGATGGAGGAGACTGTAGACCGAGGCACATTAGGCTGCACTCGGCGACCTGCCTCTGCCATTGTGAGGCGATGGTTTATAACGTGGTCAATAAGGGTGGCCAGGATTTCATCTGGGACATCATGGTGCCTCCGTGCTCCTCGGCCTCTTCCTCCTATTCCTCCACGCATTCTCACTCCTCCTCTTCCTCCTCTTCCTCGAGAAGGAAGTTGCTGTTGTACTTGGTGAGGTGCTTCCATGTTCACACTGCAAATGAAACTGGCCCTGGGCCAAGCTCTGTCTATATACTTTTGGCAGCAGTCATAATCATAGACAACACCTGTCAGGTAACTAAACAAACTGTTTGATTGGTCATCTGAGATGTGGGAAACTGCTCCTTCGTTAGTTCTAATTTCACCTGATTGATTGTCAAGTACTGTCATAAATTTATCAAATGTTCCAAGAAATTCTTTCATGGTATTATATCTTTGACTAATTTTGACAGTTGAACAGACAATTGTGCATATGATGACTTACACAATGAAACCATGCTGATATGTTTTGGAGAGAGTAACCATTTCACTGAAAAATCAACTAATCAGTTTAGATCAGCAAGATCTATTTATTTGGAAAAAGTGCTAAATGTGGGCTCATTGTGCTAACTGTAGCTACTTGTACATAATCATTTGAAAAAAAGCACAGAGTCACTTGAGACATGTACTAAAGCATTTGCAATTTGATAAAAACCAATGAAATATGACATTCTGTTGTGAACAATTGCAAGGTGGTTTGGAGATTTGTCCATGTTATTTTGAGAATGTCATCTTGGTTTCAAGAAATGAGCCAAACCAATCGAGAAAAACTGTAATACGATTAATATTAATTTTAATATTATTATTATTATTATTATTAATATTGAATAATATACATATTATGTATATTTACAAATATTCATGTGTGAATTTTTCTATAGCCTATAAAAATGTATTATTAATGTTACATTGAATGAAAATTATCTTTGTATATTAATTTGTAACAATTAAAATTCTACTTCCTGAAATTCTGTTTTCTGCAAATTCGATTCAGATCCAGCAGTTCACTAACTTCTTAATGGCACTCAGTCCTGCAAATTACAGTACATTACATGCAACATTTCTGTTGCTACAATCTCTTATCTTGCCGTCTATAAAGACCCGAGCTGTATTTTCAATGTCCCATCAATCCCGTCTACAGTCTCCATTTTCCTGCCTCCATATGTCAAATGAGAGTCAGGCTAGTCATTCACTCAATGAGAAACACAACATGCCATTCTTATCTCTGTGGCAACGTATCAAGCAGATTCCAGGCCTGCAGGACTGTGTTTCCGTCAGCTTAGTTCTCCGCCGTTCTCAGGTTCAAGATCCGATAGTGAAATCTCATTCCTTCTCAAACACAACACATTTGGGGATATTTCATCCGGTTTGAGGCAAAAGAACTAGGGGAAATGATATTTCATTGCTTTGGAGTTAAGATACGCACATTGTTCTTTGGCTGACCTGAATGTTTCATATTTGGTTGAACAGAAGCATCGGGCCGGGTCGTCAGGCAGACCAACCTGTTCGTCTCAGAGAGCTGGCTTGTGATTGGATGACGGGGTTGATGCAGGTGATTGATTGGCCGGAGCGTGTTGTTGAAAGGTGCACTGCAGTCACGTGATTTATGCAGGGATTATCCCTATCTGTCACAGCCTCATGTGGAAAACTAATGACACGTGTGGATATCGATCCTATCACCTTTCCTCTGGGAGACATGGTCTGTTACCCTCTTGTGCAGTGAATTCATCATTAATGAGTCTTTATGATGATGTCCTTACAAAAAAAATCCACCATGACTAACAAAGTTTATGACACCATAAACACCATAACTTCTACTAGTATTTTGATAATTGATTGTCAAATTTCCAAATTTTTTAAATGTATTTATTTCTAATTTTTAATACAAAAATTTTACTTTAAGAATATATAAAAATGATAGTAATTACATTTTATTAATAATATATATATATATATATATATATATAATTTAATGACATTAATAAAGTATGTAAGAGATGTTAGCAAAACATAATTAAGAGAGATGTAAGAAATGCGTAATTTAATAATTCTCTCTCTCTCTCTCTTTCTCTATATATATATATATTTATTTTTATATATATATATATATTAATATAATTAATAATAATATAATTTCATATAATATTAATACTATATGTGTGTTTGTGTGATTTTTAATAATATATATATATTATAGTAATATAAAGTAATATATATATAAACATTAACTACATTGGTATATATTATATTATATTATATTATATTATATTATATTATATTATATTATATTATATTATATTATATTATATTATATTATATTATATTATATTATATTATATTATATTATATTATATTATATATGTAGTTATATGTGTGATATGTATTAATATATATTATTTTAATATTGTGTTTATATTATAATACAAATTATTCACACAAAGCAAACATCAGTTTTAAACCTGCAGAAATATGTAGGATATATATTTTTGTTACATTCTCACACCTGTTTGTGTTTTTTTTTATTTCTTTTTTTTATGGGTAATTAGAGAATATAGATGGAGGAAGTGTTTGCCCAAGGCTGAATTGATATTGATCAAGAATATAATTGCATTGTCTTCAGTAAATACACATAAATGTCATTCTATGTTTGTCATGCGCTATATTCAGTACTAGCGTGCCAACCTCCTTAAACGCAGTCCTTGCAGATGGACTTAAGAGGGAAAACAGAAACATCCTGGACAGGAAGACAGGGTGGAGGAAGAGCAAATGAAGAACATTCTGTTTGCTTTCCGTGAAAGGGCACTATAATCTTAATCAAATCTTAATGAGGGAAGCTGGCAGTCCAGTCAGGCCCACTCATTCCCCGGCTGCGTGTCTCAGCTGTCCCTCCCACGCCGCGGGTCACTGGACCAGCAAAGACCCTCTCAAAACATTCTGTGAGCTTTACAGTTTACATCTGATTCCATGTAGCAGCTTTATCATTGACTAATCAATGCACTTCATTTGCTGTTGCCTGCTCTATTCTATTCTGTTACATTTTGGGATCTGTTGTTTTTTTTAAAGAAATTAATAGTTTTATCCATCAAGGATCCATTAAGTTGATCAGAAGTGATAGTAAAGACATTTATTGTGTTACCACAAAAATAGTAAAAAGCACTGTTTTTAAGCATGATAATAGGGCTAATCAGAAATGTTTCTTGAGCAGTAAGTCCTCATGTTAGAATGATTTCTGAAAGTTCATGTGACACTGAAGACTGGACACAGAAATAAATTAAATTTTAAAGTAAATTCAAATAGAAAGCTATTGTTTCAGATATATTACAAAATTTGGAAGACTCCAAACAGTAGTGAATACACCACTTAAAAACAAATCAATACAATAATAATATATTATTATATAATAACAGTTCCTATACTTTTTTTTTTTTTTTTTTTTTTTTAACATGAGATATTTTTTTCAAAACTTTTACAAATGTTACTGATCCTGGAATTTTTAAACAACAGTGAATATAACAAAGTGCTTCTCCAAATTTCAATACAGTTATATTATTTCAACATATGTGACATAAATTAATGATAATTTGAAGTGGTAAACTTATGCTTAAATTGTGTTGAAAAATTATTTAATTTAATATAATAATGTACTTTAAATCTTCCAAACCACCTGGAATCCTTCATGGACCACCAGTTTGAGAAGCTCCTGCTCCATTCTGTTCTGTTTAATTCTATTTATTCTGCATGTTTAGTTATTATATTCCAGTTCTTTTCTTTCCTGTTGTTTTATTGAGTTCTATTTCTCCCTTCTCTTCTATTCTCTTCTCCTGCTCTTTACTATTCTCTTCTGCTGTTCTTTTTAATTCATCTGTTCTAATCTATCCAGTCTGCTCTGTTCTGTTCTATTCTAATTTGTTTCGTTTTATCCTCTCTGAGATGAATCCTAACCGTTTTCTAACTGTCGTTTTGCTATGTTCTTCTCTGATGAATCTTGCAGGCTCTTTTTCTCTCTCTCGGTGCTGTTTTGCAGCCTCAGGCCCCGGCTACGCTCTGATTGGTTTTATTGGCAGTGGTTCAACACTTGCATGTCAGCTTCCTGGTGGCTTTCATAATGAAGATGGTTCTGCACATAAGTGATAGTGGAGCAATTTCCTTTTCATTTAATCGGGAGGAAAGCAGAGTGCCTCTATAAGTGTATCATTCCGTGTCAGAACGACCAGCACTTGTATATTCTTTACCACATCCCCTTTTGAGGTTAAAACAGAACAAGGGCAGTTTAATGTAGAACAGAGCAACTTAAGGACACTCTCAAGAGTGTAAAATATAACTCCAGAAAAAAAAAGAAAGAAAGAAAGAAAACAAGATATTTTTCACGGTAGAACAGTGAACAGTTTTAGGTTTTTAAACTGATTATTCACCCTAAAATGAAAGTTTTGTCGTCATTTACTCATCTTCACGTCTTTCCAAACAAGTATGTCTATCTTTCTTCTGCTTTTTTGTCATTTTTACAGCTTGACAGCTTCTGTCGACATTCACTCGCATTGTAAGGGAAGAGAAGACATTGTGCTTGACATCTCCAATTGTGTTTCACGGAAAAAGGAAAATCATAGGGTTTGGAATGACATGAGGATGAGTAAATGATGACAGCATCTTCATTTGTAGGTTTACATCTCTTTAAAGCAAGATGCACCTTAAAGGAATAGTTCACCTAAAAAGGAAAATGTCTTCATCGGATTTGGCAAAAATTTGCATTATATTACTTGCTCACCAATGGATCCTCTGCAGTGAATGGGTGCCGTCAGAATGAGAGTCCAAACAGCTGAGAAAACCGTCACAACAATTTACTAGTAAACCACACAACTCCAGTACATCAGTTATTTTGTTTTGTCCATCAGTTATTGAGGCTTTTTAAACTTAAACTGTTGATTCTGGTCATAATCTATAATAATGGAGAAAAATGTCCATTCCCTGTTGTCCTTTCACAACAAAATCCACTGACATATTTGTTTAGAACTTTTTTTGGACCGTTTCCTCTTGATAACGGAGCCATGTGGATTACTTGTGGATTATTGGGATGTATTTATCAGCTCTTTGGACTCTTATTCTGACGGCACCCATTCACTGCAGAGGAGCCATCTTGTGAGCAAGTGATGTAATGTTACATTTCTCCAAATCTGTTCCGAAGAAGAAGCAAACTCATCTACATCTTGGATGGCTTGAAGGTGAGTATACTTGCAGGAAATTTTAATTTTTGATCCCTCAGTAACTACTGTACCACAGGAACAGATCTTCACACAAGCCATTTAAATTTTTTAATAGTGAAGATTATGCAATCAGTGAGAGGAGGAAGAGTTGTTCAGGTCTTCTAGTGAGAGGAGTAGAAAAGGCAATCGATAGGAGAGAGAAAGGGAGAGACTAAATGGAAAATTAAAAACTGAGAGAACTGTATTCTTTAAAAAAAAAAATAACCCCAAACTTTTAAACCGTAGTCTATATATATTTTGCTTTTTGTCTTCATGTCCTCTATTTGTTTTATTAACCAGAGGTGCGTTTCCTAAAAGCATAGTTGCTAACCTGTTAATGGGAAATTGTATTGCAACCAACAAAGTTGCTAACTTAGTTAGCAACTATGGTTTTGGGAAACGCTCCCCAGGTCATTTAAGACGGCTTCATTGTGTCTGTTATACAACAAAAGTGTAATGTTCCTCCTGAGAAACACTGAGGAACCCACCATAAAAGTATTAAAAAGCAAATGAGGCAGAGTGTTTTATTTATGAGCCCAAGCTGGCCACACACTCTCCTACACTGCAGTTTTTACTCTCCCTCGCAATTAACGCAGCTGTTTTGATGAACGACATCAGCGTGAAGCAGATGTAAGTTTGTGGGGCCATTATGGTTCGGGGTGATAACCTGTACGGGAGTATAATAAGCAGACAATTTCTCCTTGTTTGTTGATCATTAGTGGTAATTAAGACTAATCTCTCTCTGTTTTTCAAACTTAGCAGGAAGTGCATTTGTAGCCATGGTGACTATTACAATCTCAGCATGGCGTGAGAAGTGTCTCAGTCCTGGATTTGCAGTGATTTGTGGGAAGTTTCCTAGTAAATGCTTGGCAGTGACACTTATAGAGGTTCGAGGTCCGGTCCAAACAAAACACCCTCGTGACATTTCATCGAAACATCGAAGGATGTTCCACCAGGGTCGATGCTCCCTTTAGTGATAATGGCTTTATAAAAGATTTAACAGGCTTTAGCATCACAGTCCTGTGGCCATAGAGAAGGACTCTCTGCTCATCTCACGCTAATTGATATTATTATGAGTCCAGATTTTCAGGAGATCTTTAAGATCTTCAGAAACGCCTGCTGAGATCTAAACTGAACATTTTGGGGGATGAAGCGATTACGTTTTATCTCATGACGAACTGGTGGTGGGCAGCACTAGACACCCACCCATAATGCTCTGTTTGAGAGGGAGAGGAGCGCCACCTGCTGGTGGATGTGATTATTGCGGTGCTAAATGTGTGGGAGTGGTAATGAGGTGAAAATGAGGTGTCATAAAAATATTTTATGCTACTTTTTTTTCTGTTGTGTCTTTTCATAGTTAATATCTTCAACTGAGTGAACATGAAAACCAGTTGTATTTGCCACATGACATTCTGAGGGAAGATTTTCAACGATGCAAGTTTATGTAATGTACTGCAGTCAAAATGAAATATTTAATATTTTTGTGAAACAATATTTATGTTTTTTTTAAATAGTTTTTAACCTTTAATCTTCTATGCACACTAAAAAATGTACTACAATGTCTTTTTTTTTTGGACATGATAACATGACAATATCATTCCTGTTTAGTCATGTAATGTGGCATTACCATGGTATTTTTCAAAAGTACATTACCAAAATATTTTTGAAAGTACTTCTTTTCAGGAAGGATGCATTAAATATCAAAAGTGATATTAAAGACTTGTGCACTGTTACAAAAAAAGTATTTTTAAATATATAATAAATAAATTTTTAAAAAAAGGTGAAAATATCAAATGTTCTTTGAGCAGCAAATCCGCATCATGTGACTCTGAAGACTGGAGCAATGATACTGAAAATTCAGCTTTGCATCACAGGGATAAATTATATTTTAAAAATATATTAAAATAGAAAACAGTTATTTTAAATTGTAATGATTTTTAACAATTTGTACTGTATTTTTAATTAAATAGATGCAGTCTTTAAACATAAAAAAGAAATCTTACCAACCTCAAACTTGGAGTACCGTGATTTTATTATCTAATGCAATGGAAACACCTTAGTACTTGTTTGTATGGGTAGGTAAAATCAGATCAAATCAGCTAATATATATATATACATATAATAATAATTAAGAGTGTCTTGGAGAGATATTGTGTACATTTGTATTTATTGTTACTCACTCCAAACATCAAGTGAGGCACAGGAGTTTGAGCGTTCACACTTCTACCAAACAACACACTGGAG
>NC_081789.1:22857801-22985301 GCF_963082965.1 Carassius carassius
TATGCTGCTCAGTGCTCCTGTAGTCTACCACTGAAAACAGAGCGCCCTCTCGTGGCTGTAGACGGTAATGTTTTCTCTTGTTTCTTGGTTCTAAATAAATGCGACTTATAGTCCAGTGCGACTTATATATGTTTTTTTCTTTGTCATGGCGTATTTTTGGACTGATGCGACTTATACTTAGGTACGACTTATAGTCCGAAAAATACGGTAGTTGGACAAGTTAATAAATTACATTTGAGAAAACTTAATTATGTCTGCTTTTGAGGTCTTAATACGGCCCTGCCTCTAACCCACGTAAACCCCAACTATGGCCCTGTTTACAGTACAAACCTTGTAAGTGAACTATGAGGGCAAACAAACAAAACAGAAACAAAATAATCGTTCATTAATCGTAATCGAGGTAAAATGTTCAATTAATTGAGGTTTTGACTTTAGGCCATAATCGTCCAGCCCTACATCATTGTTAATTAACAACGATTATTAATTATGCTTAGTATTAATACTCTATTAATTAATCTCTTTATGTATTTATATATGTATTCATATATTTATTTTATACTGTATTAACTATTATTATTATTGTTGTAATATTAGCCACACCCTCAAAACATAAAGTCCAGAATAAAAGTATGAGGAAACCAGACAGTGAAACTGCTGGCTCTCACTGGTGTAGAACACACACAGACCTGCTGATAGGCCATGTTGAGCATCAGGTATCTCTCCGAGCGTCTCATGGGCAGACAGAGGCTGTACAGCACGTGAACACAGCCAAAGAAGAAGCTCAGCAAGCCCAGCTGTTTGCGGCTCTCCAGCCAGCCCTCCAGCCAGAGCGGGAAGCGGCGGTACTTCGTCCCGTAGATGAGCTGGTACACAGCAGCAAGCTGTCCTGCTAAATACACCAGCGCTAGCAGAACGATAGCCACTGCAGGCAGCGTCCTGTTCACTATCTCCAGAGGAATCTTGTAGAAAAAACTCTGTCTGGTCTTCATATAAGGATGGATAATATCCCGCACAAAGGAGTACGCGAAAAAGAAAATGGACAAGGCGACCGCTGTCAGAACGGGTCCTTTCCAGGCGGTGAAGAGATGCAGCGGCATATTCTCAATCTCTTTGGCAGAAGAGAGCGCACCCATGTCCACAGGGATGAAAGTGAGCTGACGGGCCAGTTCAACGAGCTGCTGTCGAGCGTCCACTGAATTACTGCAAATATAGACCTGTAGAAAGAGATTACAAGCAATCAATTATCACTCCTTACAAAACCCACTGAGGCTGATTTATTGTTGACCAGATCATTGTTGGCCAATTCCAAATTTAAATTATATTGGGAATACCAGATTTTCATGTGGTCTCAGACTTTAGATCCCAGTGTTAATATGCATGATCGTTTACAGTAGGAACAATTCCCTAGAACCCATAACTAGAGTGGAATTAATTCACTGGGTTTATAAGGTATCAAAATTAGACTGTGAGATAAATGCAAGTTAATGGCATGGCTGTAATGGATCTTTCATTGTGTTAATAAAACCTTTTCCTCTTTCAGCTCATAGAGTTTCCCAAGGAGGGTAGATCATCTGTTCATCATTTAACATTTACTTTCACTGCTGGCTGGAAGAGCCATGGATCTCTGCTAATGCAAGGAGACATAATCGAGATCATCATCTTCATTCCTTGGACACCAAGTCACTTCAGGATTGTCATTAGCATATAGAGGACTGTATTTTGTTTCTGACCCACAGCATTAAGCACACTGCTGAACACAGCAGGGTTTGTGATATTTAATTCTTGTTGTATTTTATTTAGCCTATACTGCAGTTATAGAGCAGTAAAACTTTAGCAAAACTAAAACTATTAAAAAAAACTAATTTGTTAAATGAAATAAAGAAGATCTATGTTGTTGAAACAAATTTCAAGTATTTTGTCGTTAATTGAAATAAATCGCTAAAATGACATTTCAATATTCGATGAAAAACTACAATTAAAATAATAAATATTTCCTTGTCAACTTAGTGAAACAAAATAAATTGAAATACAAACATGTTTGAAAATAAAACTGAAATAATAATAATTACAATTTTAAAAAGCACATAAGAGAATTAGTAAAACAAAAAATGAAACATGAAAACAAAAATTAAAGCAACTTCAAAATATTAATAAATAGGTTTAAGTAATAAATTACTAATAAAAATAAATTAAAGCTGAACAGAAATACTTTTTACAAAATAACTAAAATTACAAAAGCACATATCAAAATCGCTAAAACTAAAAATGAAAACAAAACAAAACTAAAAGTAACTTGATAAGTTTTATATTTATAAGTTTAAGTAATAAAATTGCTAAACATAAAACTGAAATAAAAAAATTAAAGCTGAGCGGAAATATTTATAGTAGTAATTACAAAGGCACATAACAGAACTAAGACTAAAATTTAAAAATGAAAAAAATACTTCAAAATATTAATAAATAAGTTTAAGTACTGAAATTACTACAAATAAACTGAAATAAAAATAGATTAAAGTTTACTAGAAATATTTAAAGAAATAATAATAATTACAAAAGCGCAAGAATTACTAAAAATAAAAAAAATGTTTAAGTAATAAAATATTCAAAATGAAATTTAACTAAATAGATTAAAGCTGAACAGAAATATGTATAATAATAATAGTAATAATAAACACTAAAGCATGTCACAGGATAACTAAAACTAAAAGTATAAAATGATAACAAGTTGCACTGGTACTATATAGACTGTGAATGAGTCCAGGTTGAGACACTGTTTCTTGATACACCTTGCACAGACTGTTCTGAAGCTCTGAACAGAAACATTTCAACTGTGTGTTTTAATTGGCCAAGCTTGTTAAGTCTGATTATTTACCTCTGCATGTTTAAAACCTTTAATTTTTCTGAGTCTTGTGGCTATGGAAGTACTCTGAATTTTGTACAACGTACCTGTCGACTGGAGCCTCTGGGGCCCGACTGCATGGCCCAGGACGAGATCACATTGAAGCCTTTGACCACAATGGATTCTGGGAATAGGGACGCTAGGTATTCTGCATTTGATTCTGGATACTGGTTGACCCGTCTGTTGTTGCTGACATCCACCAGTATTTTTCCAGCCAGCAGGTGTTTGATGTCCCAGAGAGAGGAATAGTGCTCTCGGCGAATGGCCAGGAACACGATGTTGGCCTTCCCCACTGCGTCCTCGTGATGGGTCACATCTACCACGTGCGGGAATGACTCGGCCACTCTTTTGGGCTGACGGCTCCCCACCACCACGTGAAAGCCGCTGCGGAGCAGCCGCAGGGTCAGGCTTTTGGAGAAGTCTCCAGAACCGATGATGGCGACCGTGGGCTTGCCCGGTCCCTCTTTGGACCCGTTCTTCAGCCCGTTTGGTAGGAAGCAGACTTTGGTGCTGGCCGGGCTGCTGCCCAGCAGTGAGATAGAGTCCATTTTCAGGCCCGAAGCACCTCGTACTGGATCTCAAGACACTTATGGAATAATGATATGGTTAAAAAAAGACAATCTCTTTAAACTTGTCAAGAACTAATATTTCCTTTATTTTGTAGAAATGTGTCCGGATAGCATGATTTTCATTATTGTATTACATTTATGTACTATAAATGAGAATCTAATGACAATCATCATTGAGAATAATGACCATTTAAACTCGCAAGTAAACTATCTGGATGCAGTATTGAGAATTGGGTGGGAAATATGCTTAACTGTTATTAAAGGGGTCAGATGATGCTGCTAAAAAGAACATTATTTGGTGTAATGAAATGTGTTTATGCTGTTTAAGGTTAAAAAAACACATTATGTTCCACATACTGTACATTATGGTTTTTCCGCCTTCTGAAATGCATAGATTTTTACAAGGTTCATCGGTCTAAAAAAAGCAAGGTGTACTCTGATTGGCCAGCTATCCAGTGCATTGCGATTGGCCGAATACCTCAAGCGTGTGATGGAAATGTTATGCCTCTTAACATATTGTGATTCCCTGTCCGGCCGGCGCATTGAGACATAACATAACATAAAACATAAAACCATAATAAATGTGATATAAGCATGATTTCTAGTCGTATCTTCTTTTGGAAGGCCAAACAAAGTAGTTTCGCTTTCGCATGAGAATGAGCCGTTTTAGGGGGGCGTGGACGAGTCTTAACTTTTATAACATTTACATTTATTCATTTAGCTGACGCTTTTATCCAAAGCGACTTACAATTGCTATATATGTCAGAGGTCGCACGCCTCTGGAGCAACTAGGGGTTAAGTGTCTTGCTCAGGGACACATTGGTGTCTCACAGTGGATTCGAACCCGGGTCTCTCACACCAAAGACATGTGTCTACAGATGTTTACAGATCTTCTTTATGCATCAAAAGCTTGTTACACTCCAAAGAGAAAGGAAAAATTTAAATCGCATCATATGACCCCTTTAAAATAACAATGCAAATAATAATAGTAATAATAATAATAATAATAAAATACCAATAATAATTCAATATTAACTATATAAACAATAATAATATTACATTACATGTTAAAACAATATATACATATTAAGATCCACAGGTTGGATGCATGTAAGGCTTCCTCATAAAAACCTGTTTTAAAAAAATGTAAAAAGGTATCCATGAATACAGAATCGAATAGAATGCCATGACTTTGAAATCTCAGACTAGCTGTGTGACCTGTTAAAGAGTATCGAAGGTGATTGTTTGCTGGTATTGATACAATATATAATACATAGGCTATCATTCTTTGTTCATCAAAAAAAGAACAGAAACAATATTTAACCTATATATTTATGTAATGTCAGGGGCTGGTTGCTGTGTAAATCATGCATGATGATGGTAGAACAGAACATGACGCCACCGATATGTAATTGCGAAAAACATCTCAAGGTTATAACGTTACCTGTAATGGAATCTGCCGTGACACCATCGAGCAAACAGATGAGCTGTGTGTGTCTCCCCGGTGACTGTTTCCCCGCACTCTGTTCTGTCCGTTAGATTTGCACACAGTCGCACACGGAGAAACGGTGAATCTCTTCATCGAGCAGCAGCTGATACTGACCACTGGCTCCTCAAGGGGGCGCGTGGAGGCTCAACGAGAGAATTCTTCTTTGAGTCAAATGTAAAAATTTAGAACGCTTTTATTTCACTGGAAATATTTGTGCACGTAACAGAGTAATCGTTTTAATCTATACATTTTGTTGGTATTGACCCTCACATACAAATGGAGATAAGTCCCAATAATCTTTAATAAACAATTTTGAGAAACAATCATTCATTAATCACCAACGAACGTGGTTTGTTCATCCTACTCAGCGCTGAGAAAAACAACAGTTGCCACGTGACTTTAATCATAAAAAATAAACTGATATTGTCTAACAGCCTTTGTATTAAATAAACCCAGTTAAGAAATGAAGTGGGAGAATTACTATTTAGACTGGTTCGTTTTTAACAATTTATTACCTTCTTGTAATCATAAACCAAGATTCACGATAATCTGCCGTTCTTGGTTTTTCTGTTTCTATGTTCATGGAGTGCTGCAGCATGTTTCTGATCTTCTGTGTGTGAAGACAGCCTCTGCAGCAGGATGCACCTCTGGGTTGATCTAGGCTGCTAACTCAGTACTATTATAGTTCATAGTAAAGCACCATGACTGAGCAAGATATGTTTAAAAGATGTTTATATAGGCCAAGATGCTGATTTTGAAGATGTAGTACAGGCAAATAGACTATGTTCATTTATTTTCATGAAAATTAAACTATTAGAAGCTTTTAGAATAGTGTTAATGCACATAAAATAGGCTACTCTTTATCTGTTAAACACTTTAAATATGCAAATTATGCAATATCATATAAAATATGCAAGTGATAGACCCCACAGAAAATGACTTAATAATGTGTATCTGTAATAATGTGATGAATAATCCACAACCTCTTCTCATAACATTGTTTATTTAACAATATTTAAATATTTAACATGCATTTGGGAAAATAAACTAGTTTTGTGCCTGTTTTAATTCAGGTTATGTTTGATAAAATACCTCAGAAAAAAACTGTCAATTACTAGCAATATTTTTAAAAATAATAATTATTTAATTCAGTTGAGCTTATTTTCTGATTTCTGGTGAATTGCAGATCACAGGTGAACAATGTAAATACAATGCACTGCGCAAAAACCCTTTCAGCCAAAAACTGATGACATTTTCACGTGAGAGGGATTGAAACAATTCATTAAAATTAAAACCCCGCTATTATGGGCTGTGCAACAGATTACTGGAAAAACCTGATAATAATGAATGACATATTTCACCATATCTCAGTGCTGGTACACAGAAAGATCAAAACAGACAGTATACTGGTTTAGGTTTAATTTAACAGATAGATAGATAGATACTATAAATTAGGTACAATACAAATAGACTGTGACATTTACTGCTTGACCTTGTGTCAAAATCTGTGACACCTTAAGGTCCTATCTTTGGCAGGAGTGTGGACAGAGGGAGAGCCAGGAGGAAGAGCATGCTGACGACAACATGTCAATTTCTCCAAAAATAGCGTCTATGCTCTTTCCTCCAGTCCTCTGATGAGTTCACACTGCTGTTTACCCCTCTTCTTCTACATCTTCTGTGCAACAGCAGGACATCAGCTTCAGGCCTGCAGATACAGCATGTTGTTCCTGACCACAGTGGTGAAAGTCACTTACAGTGAGACGGGTAAAGCTGCAGCACATCCTGGAGGAGGTCAGAGGACTGTCATATGACTTGCTGTTAGCAGGATTTTAGTGTACAGTTTGTGCATTGTATATGGTTTGAGACCGTGGTAGTGATTATTAAAGTGTGTAGTAATGTATTAAATGTTGTTTCTGCACATCTACAAAAGATATTTTGAAGGACATTTATGTGTGCTCCATAAATGAAAGTTAGTCATACAGTTTTGGTGCAACCCAAGTACTGTAAATGATGACTGAATTTTCCTGTTTAAATGTTTCTTCCTTATCTGCCTTGTCCAGATTGTCCTACAAAAATTCACCAGCTTTGTTTTTCACAAATCCCTAATGTTTGTTCTAGTTTCTGATCCTCAATTTAAATAGGACTGTTAAGAATATGAGTAATTAAGTTTTTTGGGGGGGTGGGGTTGGTAGAGGACATCAGGGAAGGAGTGACTTTAATTCTACGTTTGAAAACTCACTTTAAAAAACGTCATCGTTCTTACTTCACACTGAGCTCAGTGTTCACACACCCTATAGGCCTGTTTCTTCTTTGAGAGTTCAGTTGATGTTCTAATTAAATTAGGCAATTTCCCTCGCAGCCTCACTCATGACCATCCTATGATTCTGTTTCTGTCCTGTAAAGACCTCTGGAAAACGTTCATCTCTGACTGAACCAGCTGCAGCTACGAGACTGAGAATAATCATGCGTTTCTCAAACTTGCTCTTTATTGCTATTGTGACATTAGGAACATCTGAATTCTGCTCTGCTGGACCTCTGCATGCACAGTGCAAAGTCGAGTGGTAAAGTACTAATTTGTGTTGCTTTTTTATAAAAAATGCGTTAAAGAGTATGAAATCTTTGGCATTAGAGTTGCATACAGAATTTTACCTTACCTTTGAGAGGAAACTTAAATAATGCAAGCGTATTTGTTTATTTTATAATTATTAAATGTATATATATACATGTTTTGATTAGTTAACCAAAAAAGTTAAATCTTAAATCTTTAAGTTTAAACTGTTTTGTTTCTAGAAGTACATTTCCATTGAGAATTTTAGCTGTTTAATCACTATTTTTCTCTGTTAATTTCCCACTATTATAATATGTAAATGTGGTTATAATGTTTACACAATATATAATGTATTTCATTTCTAAGTTTTCTTATTATGAATTAATTTAATTTTAGATTTTGGAGAAAATGCATAGTATAAACTATAAAATAGTAATTTTATAGTACAATAGTATAGTTCTATAGAGTTATAAAGCAGATGTGGAGTTTGGGAAAAGGCAGTTTTTAAGTAGACAGTGCAAAAGCTTCTGTTTCCACTAGATGGCAGCATATATTGTACGTAGGTAGCTCTAACGGTGTATGGCGTTTCCCAGGTATTTCAGTCTCCCTTGTAGGAGTGTGTATGAGGCTCTGGTTGCACAAATTAAAAAGTGGAGGACAGTCTCAACCTGTGCCACGGGAGGCGAGAAATGTCTCTACAAGGTGGGTGATTTCATGTAAAGAGATGCATTTAGAGTATGTATCATCAGTGTAAATTACTTTCTTTTTCTCGTGTAGTTGCAGTCTGCATCTGTGCACTTCATATCAGCCAAACACACAACTCCAGTGAAGAAATACGTTGATGACATCAACTTCAGACTCATCTCCTATGGATTTTTCACACACTGCCATGTATCTGTAAGTGTTTCTATCAAAACAATAATCTAAATTTGACTTAATTTATATAAGAATATCCCTTTTTACCAAGCAAATTACCTATTTAAACTATTTCCCGAGGCCATGTCAGTGTCAGAGACCTGGTATGCTGTCACAGATCACGGCACCAACTACTGTAACCTCTACAACTTAATGGAAGGTAACTTTGGACTAAACAGCATAGTGAATTTGATGGAAACATTATTACTGTAAAGACAAAACCAGCTTCTGAGGTGTATTGTCTGTGTGCAGGAAGTGGACTTACTGAAGCTCCAGGATACAAAGAGATCACCAGTGACTTCCTGTGCACCCAGCGCTCATCTGCTAACTGTACTGTGTACTAGCTCGGAAACGAGACTTGTTATGTGCACATTTTTATATTAACTTTTGTGGCTTTCAATTATCTTTATTAGATTTGAAGGCATATGTAATCTCCTTAAAATTGAAAAAATAAGATTTTAACCAACATAGGAAATACAAAAAAAGGAAACTGCAAGCTGGCTTCCATTATGTATTAATTGCATAAGAACTTAATAGTTAAAAAATAAAATTTATAGTTCTAATGTTGTTGTTTATTGTGTAACTCTTCTAAAAAAAAGACATATTCTGGTTTATTCTTTGCTTAAGTTTTGTGCTCCTGCGCTGTATTTTCTGCCTCAATCAATACGGATGAGTGTGACATTTCTTAGCACAGTGTTTGGAGACAAATATAGCAGTTCTCAATGGTGTTAGGCTCAGTGTTCTGCACGGACATTCTCTCTCTAAGGGCAGCAATATGCTCCGGTGGGTGCAGCCATCCATCGTGAATGTCTAGCTCTCATCACTGAAGTCCTTCTGGCTGATGTCATCAGTCTCTGTCTGCTGCAGTGGCGCTCTGTCACCAGAAGAGGGAACTGTTCGCAAGTTTTTTTTTTTTTTTGTTTTTTTTTTGTACGGTTGGTGCAATGTTTTGATTAGATAAATAATGTCTACAAATTAATTAAATTAAACATTTTTTATGTTTTTTATTTTTTTCACTATCATAACTAATATTTGACATAGCGTTCTTTGAAGCATACTTTTTTTTAAACAAGCATATTTTTATTTTCTCAGTTTTCTCAACCTTTTTTTATTTTGTATTATTATTTAGAAAAATGTGACTTCCCACATAAATACTGGTGGTCAAAAATGTAACCCATGCATTCAATATTCAGGGTTGACAAAAGGTAAAATATGAGGTTAACACTAGTACAGCAGTGAGGAGAATTCATGGAAGAGATTGGATAGTCTCTTGAGTGAAAGACTGAAATGGTCGCTCTCAGGTGTGAGAAGTTTAAGTAGCTGAAAGAAGAAAGGTACTCCATTACAGTCCAGAATATTGCAGAGATTTTTCACATTTACTGAACCATTACTGTAGAGTGAGAGACACAGTATTAAATAATGTCACACATGGAACCCACACAAACCTTTTATAAAACTGCAGAATCTGTTGATCTGTGCCAGGAGGAGTAGACAATACTGTGCCTGTAAACAAGAGATATACAATTAGGGAAAACAGCGGATTAGCTCAAATTAACATTCTTTGAAGCTAGATCAATTATATCTTTGTCATTTTTGCTTACTGTCAGTTTCTTTTTTTTCAATTTCTACACTGGGAGCATTTTGAATCTCTCTCAGAACCGAGTTAGCTGAATTTAAGCACTCTAGCCCTCAACATAACGAAGTATTTCATTGATGAAAGGGTGCACAATCCTTTCAAAACCAATTAAAGAGGCCTTAGCCCGCAGGGGTGGTGAGTGGAGGGCTGACAGGAGACCACAGAGGACCTCAGAGAGGTAATCAGTGCCTTGCTTTTGAACAATATTGAAAAGCACAACAGTATCGCACAATAAATCATGTTGAGTCACCTGCACGGTTCTCAAGGACAAACGGGTCGTCTCCTTAAATGCACCCTGTGACATGTTCACCTTTCTGTCTGCTGTCAGATTGTTTACTTATTTACAGTGTGTGTCAATGGCAGCATGCCGCTCGTTATTAAAGCATGATATTAAAGCATTAGTTATTAAAGCTAGTTATCAAACCACAGTAGCACTGACAACGGATCAACATTAGATTTTCCTTGATAATTATAATAATAAAATTGCACATTTGTGTATTTTAACAAATTAATTAATTGATTAACAAACCAAATAGTGAATGTTGACTAAACATTGAAAATTG
Source organism: Carassius carassius (assembly GCF_963082965.1). Lineage (NCBI taxonomy): Eukaryota > Metazoa > Chordata > Actinopteri > Cypriniformes > Cyprinidae > Carassius > Carassius carassius. The sequence goes on from NC_081789.1 coordinate 22,868,421, forward strand.
ATTGGCAAACTGATACTTACCTTTACAAACAGACATTGAACTGACTTCTGCTTGCTATCTGGGTATATACCATGGAAATAGTTGAAGTGTCATATGTAAAAAATAGTGTACATTGATATGGTAGTCATTATATATATTGTTATATATATATATATTGCAATATATATATTGTTGATTGTATTTTTAGTTTGTATATCTTTTTTTTATTAAAAAACATTTTGTTTTTTATTTTTTAAATTACTTTAATTTTTTATATTAAAAAAAAATGACGTTTCTTAAACAGAGCTAAATTTGAGTAGTTTGCACAACATTGCATATTCATTTAAAATATATTAAAGTGGTTTTCTGGTATAAACATACCCCTACTCTTAAAGTAAAAGAGAAAAATATCTGCATAATTAAAATTCATGTAACAGTAATTTTGCATTTAAATTTACATCTATATTTGTAGTCGGTGCCTATGTGTCAGTGCAGTGTTGTAGGGGTCCAAACACTGAACCTTGTGGAACCCCAGTGTCTTTCCAGCTGACTAGTTTCGACCTGTTACCCAGATAGGACTCCAAGACATTGAAGTTGCACCTGAGGCACACCTATGTGTTGTGTTATTGATGCTGGTCAGGTTCTTTTCACATGACGTGAATATCAACTTACGTCTTTACCACACCACTTTTGCCCTCCAATTTGGCCTTCTCCTATTTATACTTTATAATACCATCATCTGAAAATCTCTCCTGCACAATCAGACCTGCATATGTCGTTATACTATCAGCACAGATTAAATTCTACTAGCATCATGGAGCGGCATGCATATCCCGAGGACACATAGGCAGAGATCGCTACCTGACAGCATTAGGCCTGTCTCCAGCACCCCTCTGACATCTCTTTCCCCTCACTAGGCCTGTCATCACCAATCTTGTCCCCTTCTCACAGGAAAAAAATCGCAGGAAGAAACCCAACGTGTTCTGTGATTGGGATGTGTGAACTTGGAATGGAGACCATTAATCTGTTGCACCCAATGTCCCCTGAACTTAAGATAAACTGGTTTACTTTTTCTTTAGTTTGTCATAAATCAGTTGCTGACCATTGCCATTTTTTAGCTTTTTATTCTATTACTTTAATATTGTTGTATTATTTATTTTCTTGCTGCTTTATTTGAATGTATTTATATTTTATTTATTTATTTGACTAAATCAAGTGGAAGCCTATTTCTGTTACAAAAGAAAAAAACATGGTTTGGTAAATCTTAAGTATGATATAAGTCATAATAATAAGAAAAAATATAGAAATTATAAGAGTAATAATACTGGCCTAAAAGGTTGAAATTATGAAATACCATGTCATAATTATGACATAAAAAGCTAAATTAGGAGATACTAAGTCATAATAATGACAAAAAGTAAAAACTATGATTTCTAACATAATTATGACAAAAAAGTCAAAATTAGAAGATACAAAAGCATAATAATGACATTAATAATGAAAATTATGAAATTATGAGATACTACATAATTATGACATAAAAAGTTAAATTATGAAATACTAAGTTGCAATACTAACATAAAAACTCGAAATTATGAGATGTCATAGTTATGACTCAAAAATCACAATTAGGAGATATACTAAGTCATAATAATAATATTAAAAGTTGAAACTATGAGACAATAAGTCATTATGATAAAAAATTTAAATATGAAAGCATAATAATGACTAAATTTTGATGTTTTATCTCATAATTATGACTTTTGTCAATTTTGCTTTATCTCAAAATTTTGATTTTATATGATTATTTATGTATTTATTTATTTATTCACTGAAACGTGCTTCCATTATATTTGGTTAAGTTGGGAAACTGTGAAAAAATGGGGTCGCAAGCCAGATTAAAACACAATTACCACAGCTCATGTCAGATCATATGCACAAATGCTAATCTACATCTTACACAGCTTATGTTGTAATTTGTAGATTCAAATAAGACCAAACAAAATGGTTTAAATCCCCTTACTTTTTAAAAAAGCCTGATGTCTGTCCTTTGCCACTGATTCATGTGAGTGAAGCATCAGTAAAATGTCTTTGCCTTTTCTCTTCATGAGGTTCTGCACGAATCAGCCTCCATCAGAATGCTCAACAGACTGTCTATTTAAAGCATCCAGCCACTCATTTGCAGGGGTGGTTTGCCTGTAATATTATTTTCCTTTTAGATTCTCAGTGCATTAATGAAATCCTCACTCACATGATTTCATTTGGCCTGTGCGTTAATGGCGAAGGAAGTAATAATTACATTCAAATATTAATTTGGGCCCGGAGACAGAACCATGAATCATTAGCGCTCACTATGTCAAACACAAGCACCTGTCCCTTTTCTTTTCCCAGTCTCTGACCAGATGAATTAAGATGACAAATAATTGCAATTCCCTTTGTGGAGGGCATTAAAAAAAACACTTTTGGTAGAATTGGTTGAGCAAAGAGGGCAAGTGATGAGACTCATTTGTTATGTGGTGTTCTGAACACGCTCAAGCTTAATGACGATGAAGAGAGACAGAGATCAAGGACGATATTGGGTTTGTAGTAATGGCCGTGTGATAATCGACATGGAGATGGAGCTATAGGACTCAAATGTGTCGTCTGTTTGAGAGTTCCGGTGATGTTGAGAAGGTGGGTGAGTTAGAGAGAGATTTTGGGGAAAAATTATAAGAGGAGGAATGTTTTATTGCTCAGACGTTGCTAAATTTAAAAACCAGGAGGCTTAATGGAGTTGAGTTGTTTCATTTGAGCATCAAATGTGTCTCATGTTTCTACTGTAATAAAATAAATGTAGATAACATATTTGGAGTTGAATTCTTTGAGTCTTTTTATTGCATATTTTAAGGGGGTTCAGTAAATTTGAGCACAGTTTGAGACTTTTGTGTGTGTGTGTGCATATTTTATAGTATATTATTTAATAATCCTCAAAAACAGACACTTCTGTTCAAGATACAGCCTATTAAAAAGTCTTAATATCTTTCTAATAATCCTCAAAAATATATTTTTTATTAAGAGAATATATATATATATATATATATATATATATATATATATATATATATATATATATATATGAGTAAATGAACAATTTTCTTTCTTTTTTGGCTGAACTATTCTTTTAATTCTTGCAGAATACAATTTATGAGCAATTGCCAATGCGCCCTTGAGCAAGACACTTTAAAACCAGGTTTTTCCAGTGCATTCATTTAATTTGTTAAGTGTATTGTAAGTTACCTTGGATAAAAATGACAGCTGTATGACTACTTATGTACCACTTACAAACACGTGTCGCTGCTTAAAGAGAATGCAAAGCCACTCGACAGGATTCCAACAGTTGCTTCAGCTTTAAACACATACTTGAGCTCAATGCTCAACTCAGGTCTTTTTAAGACCTCTTGTCCTAATTAATTTACTGTTTGCAATGCCATGGGATAAATCTATAACCTGACCTCCCCAACAAAGAACAGCAGCCAATTACTGTTAAATGTGTTTTCAGTATAACACCATGAACAAGTCTAAAGTGAGCATCTAATTGTGCGGGTGGACAGGACCTTCACTGTGCCATTTAATTTAATGAAAAAGAACCATTACGACCCTGTGATGTCCACCAAATGCTCAGGGCGGATCACTCCAGGTTGTTTTCGAATGTCCTTTCATGACATGAATTTAGGGCTTGTTTATTATTTCTAATTTACCTGATTATTAATTTTGATAATTGTGAATGGGCGATTTAACTGACTGCCTCTCAGTTTATCTCTCTTTCTCCTCAGGTCATCTCTTCATCATTCTCTCATGTCTTTGTCCACCACAGTGGATCGTGGCACTGATATCCTTCTTTTGTCAACATTTCTTGCTGGTGTTTAATTTAATTTAATTTAATTTAATTTAATTTAATTTAATTTAATTTAATTTAATTTAATTTAATTTAATTTAATTTAATTTAATTTAATTTAATTTAATTTAATTGTCGATAATTTCCATTCAAAATTAAAGTTTTTGTTTACATTATATATGTATGTGTGCTGTGTATTTTTATTATTATATACACACACATACATACATACATACAAAAATATTTACATGTTTATGTATCCATAACATTTTTCTTAAATATATATATATACATATATATATATACATATATATATATATATATACACACACACACACACACACACACACATTTAATATTTTATAACATTTTTGAAAGAAATACTCATTTCAGCCTTGTTTGAAATTTTTTTTATTACATAGCCACTACCATTGCTATGGTGATGTTATTTTTTGCAACTTATTTGCTGCCAGTGAATATATATATATACATGAATACATAAATAATGATCAAATTACAATTTTGCTTCTTTTAACACTACATAGAGCGACATGCATTTTGAGTTTATCAGGATAAAATAAGACAAATACATTTTTAAGAATTTTTATTTTCCAAAGCAATCTTAACAGCTATAAACATGAATTCTGCTGTCACAAAAAGTAATTTGACAATTGAATATAGTGGCAGTGATGTATGTCTTCATATGTGTACGAAACACATGCACAGATGAGCCTGCAAGGCCCTGCGCCCTTTATAGCGCTCTGCCCCGGGACACACTGACTCTCTCTTTCACTCTCCCCCGGTCCATAATGAAGAGACACAGAGCGAACCATAATCCTTTACAGTGCTTTGTAAACACCCTGGACCACAAACAAACCCCTGCTCCTGATTGGAGTGATGTATTATGTAATAAGAAATTGATGCCAAAGATCACATTGAGAATGACAAAGCCGCTGCGGTGCCCTTCAAATAACCCCATAACCCATTCAATTTCTTTACTTCTCCCTCTCTTTCTCCTGTGGTCGTTCTCTCTGTTAATCTAAGGTGAGTTATGAAGTCACTCTCTTCGCACCCCGAGCCCTATAGGCAAACGGACGCTGTATCAGTGCTTTAAATACAGGTCGGGAGGATAGACAGGAGGAGATGAAATAAAGAATAAAAATGAGCGCCGTAGAACTGTCATTTTTCAGGCCTCGACTCAGACCTGGGAGAAAAGGGCCAGTTAGATTTATGGGACCCCCGTTAAGACCAAGCAAGGCGATGGGAGAGATGGAGAGAGAGATCAGCGCTTGACATTTATTGGTGCAAGGGGAGATGTGCCGAGCTGTCAGGCATTGGGCGGCTCCACGGCCCGGTTTGAAGGTTATGTGAAGTCCCACTCATTAAGAGACAGACACACTGACAGAAGCTAATCCTCTGTGGGCAGCCTCCTATCTCAGACCGGGAAAAGGCATTGTCTCTCATTGGTGGCGGGAGAAAAGGAGAGAAAGAGAGCGAGGGAGGTTTATTAAGACATAAAAGAGAGTTCTCAGGCCTGCCATTAGCGCTTCATTCTGTCAGCTGTGTGGCTGTAAGTACAGCTGATCAGAATAGACACTCGGTTCAGGAAATCTTTCAAATCAGACTCTTAAATTTAAGGAATATCATTCTTTTTTTTACAGAGGAAGCCAGAGCTTTCACATGAGACCAATCAGGCCGATCAGTTAGATCAATTAGCGGTGGTTGCTAAGTCAAGCATGCACTACCAATCTAAAGAATTTTTAGAGAAAGAAATAAATACTTTAATTCAGCAGGATGTATGAAATAGATCAAAAGTGACAAAGACGTTAATAACGATACAAAAAAATTTCTACTTCAAAGAAATTATTTTCAACTTTTGTTCAAATAGAAAATACTTCTTTTAAGTAACGGTTCTTTTAAATTATATTTCACAATAATAAAACATTTTGGATAAACAGGCTTATTTCAAAAACACTACAAATATACATTTAAAAATATTAAACAAAACATTTGTGATATTTTTCGAACCTATTGGACTACTTCAAAAAGTACAATTCTAAAACGTGTTAATCTGTTCACTGTAATTTACTTAACAAATAAAACAATATATTAAAATATATTTTTCATGCATAACGGGATTTTACTGATAAATGGAAAAAAATTATTATCTGAAGTCCTTTTATTTAAATACTTATGCTTTCTTGTAGTTTTTAATACTTATGCTTCCTTTAACAATCATACTCTTTACTTTGTTTTATGTTACATTTGACATATTTTATTAACATTTTCGCAGTGTTTGAATATTGTGTTTGTGAGAATGGCGCTCAGTTTGTACAGTTTGTTTATTAGACATGGTTCAGTTTCTATTATTATTATATGAAAGCCCTGTAATGTAATGTTGGTTAGCAGTACATATTGTAGTACAACGCTGATTTTAATTGGTATAAAGGCAAATTAAATATACTGTATACAGACAGTACAATACACATGTTTAAAACAAATCTTGTTAATATAGAATATAATAGTTTAAGAAACATACCAAAATAAATGATAAATAAATAAACTAGTCCACCCACAACATATATAATATATATGTAATTATTTTAAAATCCTTATTTCATAATGCCAGTACAGATTTAGATATAAAACCTCACATCCTGCCTCAGACATTATGATTCATGTAAATAGGTGGAACACAAGTAACAATAAACCATCAATTATTCATTATCAATAACCCAACAGCCTACCAGACGTGACCTTTATTTGGTGGATGGTCAGTCTATCTTATCAGCACTCATTACTTTCTCACAAACTCTCTTTGTCAGTATAAAAACAGACAACTGGCATCAAATAATCAAACTGTACTCAACAGTTCTCCAGTATAAAAAATATGCAACATCAACATAAAGCATTTGACAAATTAAAGGATGATTCATTGGCCTGAGAGAAATATTGTATGTGACATGGACACATAAAAAAATAAACATAACATAGAATAGCTCTCAGTGCATCCAGCTGGACATAGATTGAGGAAACTGTGACCTTTAGGAGCAGGAAGACAAAGTAAGTCGTCGGAGTTTATTGTACGGTCAGTCCTGATGACTGGTATGATGTCATTATGGCAAATTTTTCACGAGTCTGAATCTAAAGCCTATCAGAGGGATGCACAGACCTTCAAGGGAAAGTCCAACCATAAATACAAGTTCAGGTCCCATTGACTTCCATCCATATGGAAATGTTTGGTTACCAGCATTCCTATATCCATGATATTACTTTCTCCAGTGAAAAAGTTAATGGCATCTGAATCAGAAGAGAATTATGCACAACCCAAGCACCGTTAGAAAAAACAGTCCAAACTGTTCAAAGCAAATATGTTGGATTTTAATATGAGAGGACAACAGAAGAGGGAATTTTTCACTGGAAGAAATCTTATTATGAATTATGGACTCATATTGGGCCAGACACAATGGTTTACAGTTAAAATGCCTTGCTGAGTATGATAACTGATATTATCTAGATTATGTAATCAGATTCCAAAAATAAAGTACTTGTACTATGTTCATAATCAGATTACAATTACTTTTCTATGGTCACATGATAACATATTATCCACACAATGGCAGTAAATGATTCATAATTTATTGACTCTGTCTAATTCTTGTTTTCTTTTACATTTTTCTGTGTCATACCATTTAGCTTTGACTATATTCAAAATATAGAATGGTCGTGTAAATACATTTTCAAACCATGTTTCTGAATTTGGGTGAAAAAAAATAGCACCCCTCAGGCAATTAGAGCATGTATGATATTATTATGCAAGTTACTAAACACTAAAAAGAAGTCAGAAAACTACTTTAGAAACTAAAATCAATAACCTAGACTTTTCATCAAGTAATCTGTAATCAGTAATGGACTACAATTTGCCAGCTCTGAGGATGAATTTGTTTTCTACAAACACTTCACAAGATGTTATCTGATGGACTGGAGTGGTGTAGATTACTTGTGGATTATGTTTTTATCAGCTGTTTGGACTCTCATTCTGACGGCACCCATTCACTGTAGAGGATCCATTGGTGAGCAAGAGAGTGATGCTAAATTTCTCCAAATCTGTTCAGATGAACAAACACACTCATATACATTTTTACACGTTGTGATGGTGTCAATTTCCAGCAAATTATTTATTTTTGAGTAACTATTCCTTTAATTCCCAACCCATTTTTAATTCAGTTAATTTAGTATGTTGAGTTGTTTTGTCTCAGCAGACCACATGTGAAGTTCACCATTTTCTGAGCTCTCTAAAAGCAATGCTGTTCTCCATCAGATCTGGATGGCTTTGTCCCCCGCAGAGAGTCCACAGAAGAGGAACAATGGGCCATTGATTTAAGGTAGGCCGACTGTATGCGCTGCTATGCCGATGCGGTGTAACCGAGGCGATTTGTCACCAAAAAGGTCATAAATCACAAAGTGCCAGGAGAGATTGGACAGTTCGACTCATCCACCTAGAGGAGCTGTTCACCCATCAGGACAAGCTTGGATCAATTCTGGGGACGAGAAGATAAAATCCTTTCAAAGCCTCTCAATGTACATAGTACTGCCTGATTATGCGAATAGGACATCTATCTATCTATCTATCTATCTATCTATCTATCTATCTATCTATCTATCTATCTATCTATCTATCTATCTATCTATCTATCTATCTATCTATCTATCTATCTATCTATCTATCTATCTATCTATCTATCTATCTATCTATCTATCTATCTATCTATCTATCTATCTATCTGTCTTTTTCCATTTGACCTATGAACCTTCAAACTTCAAGCATCAAAGTTTAAAGCTTTCAAATTTTTTATTTTACTTTTTATTTCTGCTTCCTTGCATTTAAATTTAAAAAGCAGTTTTGCACACTGTTTCTTACCTCCATTCCATTGTGCTATTTTTGTATTATTTATATACTATTTTATTTGATTTATTCATTTTTACTTTAATTCAAGCCATTTGTTCCATGCTTTTGTCATTTGTATTATTTTGTTGTCCGTATTTCTATGCGCCTGACAGCTTTCATTTGTTTCATTTCATTAGTTATAGTTATTTAGTATAGTAATTTTTCCAAGACAAGAAGGCAATTGATTGTTTTTTGTTTTTATTTAAAAAAAATCTGATTGTATCCATAGCAAATAATCAGTTTTTTGGATAACTCAAAAATGCATTCTACACACTTTTAATTTCTGTCAATAGGTATAATTCATTATTCTGTCATCATTAGATGTCTGATATCACACCGGCCTTGGAGAGATAGGAAGCGACATCACAGTTCACATCTACCACAGCGGTCCATTATGTGCGATTTTCTAATGTCAGACCCTAAAAGCACTCGGACCCAAAGCTCTGGGCTCTTTGTACAGTCCTGAGAATGGAAAAGTGAAGAGCAGCATGTCTATCTCTCAATCTCTCTCAGCTCACCGACACACAGTAGACCCCACTATCACAGGAATTGACTCTTTAGAAACCCCGTATCCATTCAGCTCAGAGTGAGATATCATTTCGTAGTGACTGTGTGTGGCAGGCAGATACATAGTGGGACTAACCTTAGAGCACAAAGAGGCTGGAGGTTATTGCACGGGCCGATCTCTGACTGCTTTGATTTGGCCATGTAAAGAATAACGTCTGCGAAGGGCCTGAGATGAAAAGAGTCAAACAGGGACCTTCTGCACTGATGAATGGAGCTGGAAGGCTAAAGAGTGAATGCGTTTGTGTTGGTGGCTTTATGAAAGCAAGACAACAGGTACCTGAGAGGATACCGAACGACAGCATCGTAAATCAAACCGAGACACATTCCCCTCCCCAACCGCGACATGTCTACACATCTACTGTTCTTTCTCCTCGCTCATTCCGTCGAGCTTTTGAGCGATTAGCATTGACTATACTCGGTATCCATCATCAAAAATGCATATTGTTACTTCTGTAAAAGATACTTCTCTAAATACGTTTGCAAAGAATTATGGGTAATTCCTCTTTCCTTTTCAACCGACATTCCTCTCTGTAAATGTGTCATCTTTCACCTTGGTCTTCATTTTATCTCAGCGTTAACCTGAAGGGACAGGACCGTCCTATCAGCATGCAGGGACAAGGGCTAGAAACACTCCATCCATCTCCACATCGAGATTTAGTACTTCATAAACCATTTCCTCCAGAAGATTCACTCCCCGCGCCACCGTGGCAGCTGCCGTTTTCGCACGGATGCTTTGGAGCGAAGAGACGTTGTATTGTTTCTCACTCCCCTTGTCGCAAAGGTTTATAGGGACTGTAAAACGGACACAAATGGGATGTGCCCTGTCTGTCAAAACACGCTTTCTTGGTTTTGACGGCCTTACGGAATCTCGTGACCATTTGTAAAAAAGTCCTGTGTCACGGCGGATGAGATACGTGCTGTTTTGAAACCTGTGTTTACTTTTTGTGCTCTTCAGACTGTTATTTGCGGAGTGATTTAGTTAAATGTCCCACAGGAGCAGTGCAATTAACAAAGGGAGCTGGACCCGAGATCATCATTAATACATAACATGTTAAACACGGATTTGTGTGTGGAGTTTAGGGTGGACAGAAAAAAGGGGAGAGGAGAGGAATAATTAAAGATGAAATGAGACTAAAATAAGATAGAAAACAACAGGAGAGACTAGATGAGAGTATAGAGCAGAGGCGACAAAACAATAAGAACTAGGAGGTCAGATAAAAAGAGAATTGGGCACATAAAGAGTTGATTCCAGAAAAAATAGATTTAAATGAGAAAAGGGAAAAGTAATGCAGAGGAAATGAGAAGCGCAGTGGAGGTGAGATAAAAGGAAACAACGCAAATCAAGTCAAAAAGACATATAACAAGAAAGAAGATTAAATCAAACAAACAAATCAGAACAGAGAAGACAAATTGTGGAACTAGGTAGTGATTACCAACTAGTTTTGATAGGTAGAGGAGAGCAGCTAGTTAGACAAGGAAGAATTGGGTGCACAGTGTTGTTGTTGGAGAGGATTCCCTGTGTTCACATCCATCTTCACTGTCTGTGACTCTTCCTTTTAATTAACAACTTTAGAATCTGCTTTGAATTCTAAAAGAGGATAGAGTCTAATTGTGCTCCAAATTAAACAGCCTAATGAAAACACACCCTCAGCTCATTCATCACAAGCAACCTGCGCACAAACCAACACTCAGCCCCCCAGTGGAGAAGACATGACAAAACACCACAGATACTCCCCTCGTGAGGAGAACGCCAACGAGGAGGAATGGAAGGAGTCACTGAAGATTCAACTCCCCTCAATCTTGCACTGCAGAAGTAAGCTCTTTCTGTAAAGGTGCAAGACTTCAGATTCATTAGCTGCCCATTTTTCTAACAGGTCTGCTGCATTTTAATGTACAGTATGCCAGGCGCTTCCGGTTTGGGGAATTTCCACTCCAAATAATTTTAAATCATTTGTTTGTTCTACAAATAATCTTTATCCGTCAGTGAGCTGTAAACTTTCCTTTCTGTTCTATTTTCAAGCGTCAAGGCAATAACATTTAATATTTTAATGCAAAATGGCATAACCAGAATACCTACCGCAAGATCTCGTATCAGTCAGCTGCATTCTTTTCCAATTGATCATTTTATTTTTTCTTTGCATTTTTATTTCAAAATATGAAAAAAGACAACATATACTGTACATTTGTGGTCTGTTCTCCCTGTTTAATATGCAGAGCTAATGCTCATTACAAATCAGATGCCATGTCTTTGAACAAAAGTGTAGCCCTATCTGGAGTGCTGGCCGTAGAATTTTTTTAATGTAGGATATTCCAGTTCAACCTCAATGAAACTAATCATCGGCCATTTTGTGGACATTACACAAACTAAAATGATACCTAAATAGTAATAATAATAATTAAAAACATTTTTCACACAAATTCGATTTTTTATCGGGCCAGCTCTGACCCTGACGGCCCACCAACGAATTATTGTCATCTGAACAAGAAAGTAACAAGTCTGCCACTTTTGTTCTGACCAACGGAAGAAGAAGTGTTACAATAAATCACGCTACCAATTGTGATTAAATCTAATGATTGCTTAGCTCAGATCACAATAAACTGTGCAAATTAAAATGATTGTTATACTTTGTTCTCAAATTGTTCATGTTAACAACATCAGCATTGCGTGACTACTACGTGTATTTACAGTGTATTAGCATCACATGTAGATTTTAAATTTTGTGCATTCTAATCTCTAACTGTCACATCATTTGAATTTCATATAAATATTTTTTTTTATGCAAATTATTCTTCCTTAGAACTGGTTCTCTTTAAAGTACAAAACTTTTGTAATCCCACGTAGGCTATCTGTAATCAGATGCGTATTCAAAACTGGAATATACTCAAATTTCAATCACTTACATAAATTTCATAAGCACATAATCCTTTCTGGATTACAATACGCCATCAAAATGAGTTATAAACTATAAATGAGCTATAAACAACCTGCCTGAAGGATTTTTACCTTGGAATATAATCAATATAGATGTGACCTAATGACGCAATAGCATGTTTCAATTTCCCGCAAATTCCTACCAAATTATTATAAGCTTACCGTTGTGAATCGGGCTAAGGTAAGAGGATTAACAGTGTTTTAAACACTGGCTGGTTACTTACTTGTTCAAAAAAAAAATTCCGATCATTTTTAACCAAAAAAAAAAAAAAACCCGGCTCTTCTGGGTTGTGAACGGAGAAAGAGAGAGAGAGAGAGAGAGAGAGAAGCTGTGACGGAAGAGCGGAGAGCCGCGCAGATTGAAGGAGGATGGGGCAGGAACAGATTTGATAGCTGTCAGATTCGTGGTGGAGGCTGACAGTCGGGACAGATGACTCCTGGTGGAGCGTCCACGAGAAAGTGGTTTAAGAACGCCCCTGGAGATGACGGAGCCCTCTCTAATGGGGCCTGCCAATCCGATTACTCTTTATTGTGAGTATGAAGCCTGGTGTGTAATTCAGTTTGAGGAGAACAGAGGGCCACCGTCAGCCTGGGAAAGTTCACACTTGGCAATGTGCAGACACATTTCAGGCACGGAGGAAATATTGCAGAGGATGTGTTGACTTCACCTGGCAGGCGGTGCGGACTGAGCAGGTGGAGAAGAGTACTATGTGATGCTCACTGCCTTTAATGTTGAATTCCTAATATAATCAATATTTGAGATTAATTAATTTCAGATTAATTTAAAGAATAAGAATAATTGATGGTTTTGTTAAGAAAAACTAAAATAAAACAATGAAAATCCATTTTTGTTAACAGAAAGCTGAAAATAGATATTGGATGAAAAATTGAGAAAAAAAAGTCTATGTTCTAAAATTATGTAAACTAAATAAAAAAAAACAGAAAGAACGATCAATTAAAGCTTAATTGAAATATAAAAAAATTAAACTGAAAATAGAAAATAGAAGCTAACTCTATATTAATAAACAGCATATAAAATAATGCTAAACACAGATGAGTATAAGAAAATTTACTGATGTAGAAAAATAATTTTAAAAATCCATAAAATGATTAAATACATTTTTAATTTATTTAAACACTTTAAACAAACAAAATACTGTACAGTGGCTTGCAGTGAATACAATACTGTCCTTCTTAATTCTTCATCTTTTTAATAGAAAATACACTTCATCTCACAAGTCGCCATGTGCATCGTTGCAACTCGGTTTCAGCATTAAAGGTCCACATTCTCAAATTGATCAGCCTTGACCATGTTCTGTAGATTTGGGCTTGTCAAACTTCATGTAATCATGCAACATCCATGCAGCGTCATGATGAGGTTTGGAATCAACAGTTGTAGTAATAGTAATCCGTTCTCTCTCATTTGATCCCCTTTACCTTGAGACTTTTCCTCACTGATTTCAAGTACGTTGGATCTGGATAGCCCAAGCTGATACAATAGGACAGAGAAATTTACTGGATTATTATTTAACTTCAACATCAAAATAAACACTTAACTGAAATAGAGTGGGGACCCCCAGGAGGCCAGCTGAAAATTTGAGATAAAAAAGATTTAAAAAAAAAAAAACCTAATTGTTTAAAAATGTTAAACATGAACTCGGCAATGAATATGAACTCTGGTGAACAGTGATCTATTACTTGGAATTCATTTCACATTTCTTAATATAATTATTATATACCTTCCAGCTCCCCCACTGTCCAGAGTCTTCAGTGGTATATCTGCAGGCATCACGCAGTATTCACCGCTGCTATTGGCTGCCACAGTGAACAGCAGCTTGTGTTCGAAGGCCTGCTCCAGCAGCCGGAGGATCTTGGTCCCTGTTGTGTTCTGAGGCAGGTAGGCCATAAATTCATTGCCCTTGTAGCTGTGTCCCGGATGAGGATGCTTGTCCTGCAGGGCGAGTTACTTAAGCTGATCACTTGAATAAACTATTTTCAGACAAACACAAGCACAAAAAGTGTAATATTTGTTGTGATTTTTTTTGTCACATTTAGTTTTAGATGTATGTGTGTGAAAAGTTTATTTGCAAAAACAGATAACTCAGTTTTTCTCCATTTTCTTAAATCATGTTTTCTATTGTGTTTTATTGTGTTAGCTGTATTTTTTTAGTTAATATTATTTAATCAAAACATCTCAACTGCAGTTTGATTGATATTAACTGGAATGCAGGACAAAAAAAAATGGAGAAAATCTGTTTTTGCAAATGAACTCTTTGTATACACACACATAAACATTTTTTATTTTGTTGTAATTTCTTGAAATGTTTTAGCTTCGTTTTGTAAAAACATGTACTAATATAACTAAAACAAAATAAAAAATTTGTAATGGCTATATATATATATATATTAATATATAATAAATTACAACTGATATAAAAACGTATTCTTTTGTTATTTATAATTAATTTATGTACATGCCTAAAACAAAACTAAAACTTTGGGACTATAGTAAAGCTGTTTTTCAAGTTAAACATTCACATGAAAAACAACTCTGATGGGACACTGTATGAAAGCTCAAGCAAAGCGCTTTATAAACACTTCAGGCATTAGTGCCTATCATGACAGGGGATTTCAGTAGTTATCAGCACACATCTGTCAGTGTCTCCATTTGCCCCGTGGAAGTGAATGAGAAACAGGCTGGACAGGATTCCACAGAGCAGAAAGATGAATAACTGAGATGTTTTAGAGTTGTCAGTGATACACTGAAAAGGTGTGTCTATTCACCTGATACTAAGACATTGTCGAAGTGATACTGTAAAAAAAAAAAAAATAAGAGCACATCATTAGCTCACCGACTGGATTCCGTCACCAAAATGAAAGATGATTTGAATGGTGTCACAGTCAGAATGTCCCGGCAAACTCCGTCTCTCGATATTCCAATTCAGCTGCCCACCATCTGGCTGGTTTCCTTGTTTTATCATACTATTCTTTTTGTGGTTGTTTGATCCTTAACCATCAGTTTGAACAGCCATAAAGTAAAACAGACAGTAAATAAGCCATAACTTCACATTCCTGAGCTCATTTTTGATTATTTTTAACTAACAGGTCCATATACAGTAGGTGATTGTAAATGAATGATGTCATGACATCAACTTCTGTATGAACATGTTTGTGTCTGACAACCACAAAGTCTCCAAACATTTTTGAAGCTTCTATCCAAAGCGGCTTACAAAAGAGGTTTGACAAGGAGTCAACAATAATTCATAACATACAGATTTACTGGACAAAAGCAAGATAGAATTCGACTGAAAAGTGTGCTATTGTCATTTTGTTTGTATATAAAAACCGTATGGTTTCATACTTTATTATCTAATGCAATAACATTCATGCATTCTTAAAAGTGGAAGCCTATTTTTGTGTTCCATTTGTCTTTCAGTGACATATACCTAGTGTATGTCAGATTGACCAATGATGTGCTTAACAGAAAGCACTCAGAAGCTCACCTGTCTCAGTCAGCGACGGAGGACCTTTTCCGTTCAGGTATCTGTTGCACTGCATCGTATCCTTGCTCTCTGAAGCCCCCATGATCAGCTCTTAGTTAAATGAGCGATGATTTCATAGGTTTGCAAATCATTGAAAAGAATAAGCTCTGAAATAGATACAAACATAATATGTGCATCACAGAGGTTTTGATTTGATGCCGTTTATATCAAACCATTTTTAGTAGATACAAATTTGATTTGTAGTATACGTACCTGATGTATTTTAGGAAACTTCTCCTGCCTTCTTCTCTCGCTCTTAGAGTGAACTGCTCATCTGTTCTCTGACTACGAGGTTGAATCAGCACAATAATAAGGGCATACTTAAGGAAGTGAAGGCAGGTGTAGTTAAACCTGTTCTGGATGAGACGGCTGGTTGAGAACGGGAGGGGTTTTAAGGATTTGAGCAAATGAGCATGGCATGCTGTTTTGATTTATTTGTTTGCATAAGGGTTCACAAACTTTAAATGCTAATTGTTTTGTGAGTGTGAAAAGAGTCATTTATTCTTGTTCATTTGTATGTCATTTGTATGCTATATGCTAAAGTGTCCTCATGACTTATGGAAGCCAAATGTATACATAAATACACACACATGCATACATTTACAAATATATATAAATATACACGTGTGTATAAATACATATGTAGACAGTACACACATATACTAGGCAAACACAAACGTTTATTTTGAGGTGTATGATTCAGTCATGAAACAGTCACTTGTCTCCATCTACTGTGTGTGTGTGTTTGTGTGGTGCACATCTCAAACTCTCTAATGAATCTTTATTTTTACAATGCTCAATAGTATTCTACTGTATAACTTCCCAAACACAATTTTTGTTTCATGGTTTCAGTGGCCAAAGTTTGTAGAGATCTGTTCCTTATCACACACTGAGGGGGGTTTCCAGCTCTATAAAGTATTATTTAATAAAGGAAGGATAGAACAACAGGTAGTCTGATTCTCCAGGAGCGTGGAGACAAATATCTCGATGAAGCCGTGGATCTGCTGCAGAGGCTCAGAGTGAGATGAGGGGAGATGAGACCAAAGACTCCAGGCTGAGAAGAGATTGAGAATTCCTGCTTTCAGCAGACAATAAATCTACTGACGTGTGCAGAAAGGACTTGCTGATCTGCAGACTGAATGGCAGGAAAAAGAAACAGGTTATTTTATGACAGTTTTTTTTTCTGTTCACCTGTGCACATTCTGTCTTTTTTTCCTCTTTGTCACAAATGTGTGCATGCACAAACTTCCCTACTTTTTCTTTTCGCTATCATATACATATTGATTACAAATGCTCAATTCAGCAATGAATGAGGAGCATTATAGAGTCTTGATAACTTGATTAGAAGTGCAAGTAGCTAATCAACCAGATAATACACACACACACACACACACACACACACACTCACACACATACAGGACAGACAGAAACCTCTGATTAATGATATTGATAATCACATACATTTCTAAGTGACTAGAGACACTCATTGTATTCCTGTTACAGTCCACTAATCACCAATTTAAAGACTTTAAAATTATCGCACATGTTATTTTGTAATATACCACTATCATTGTAATAAAATATTTATCATTCATCTAATTTGTTTTTAATTAATATATTTTAAGTTAATATATTTTATGCATTATATAAATATATAATTTGCTTTATGATCATGACCTTCCCTAACATTTTTTCCTCCAAAAATAAACATAATTTTGTTTCTTTTCTTAGTTTTTTAATATTAATTATTTTTATTTTGAATTTTTAAACCCTCTCTTTGACCCTTAAAATTAACATGTTTTACTATCTAACATATAGAATATGACTAGACTACACATATTATTTTCAATTAAAATATTAGTATAGTTTTTAGCAGCAAAATAAATAATTTAGCTTTTCATGACTTTTACCACCATCTCTTTGACTCTTACAATTAAATGGATAGTTTTTGCTCCTGTACTGTACATTTAAAACCTCTATCGAAATAGCTAAATTTATAGCAGTTTTTCTCTTATTGTCTAATAGGCCTATTAGTCAGTGTTTATTGCAACAAACAGAAACCTTTAGTGTTTAAGGGTCCTATATTCTAAAAACAGCTAATTAAGAAATGACTACACAATCATGAATACCCTACTTAAGAGTTGCGCAAGGAAAATGTTTGTGTAAACTCCCTTTTTGAGAGGAATGGACTGAAACGACTGTGATGTATTAGTGTAGATTATGGTCCATTTAAGTGGAAAACTAGAATTCCCAGCCTTTCCGGTTCTTTCACAATTATCCTGAGAATAAAAAAAAATCACTTCCATCTTCTTCTAAAAACCAGCGTCCCTCTATCGCCTCAGAAGACTCCAGAGCACACGCGCACTTCGTCTGGGCGGCATGACAGCGTTGCACAAGTGTGTTTTTCAGTGTCGCGTCGTGAGAGAGAGGGGCATAGCTGTACCGCGCTCCTCTGGAGCTTGCCGGAACATTCCTCACAGATTTGAGCGTCAGCTTCTTTCTCTTAAATCCCTGGGAGTGCTGCGTTTCCATGGTGATTGAAACTTATATGAGCCATCTTTATTCATCACTGTGGCCCAGAGGCCTGGAGAAGCAGCACTGACGATAGAGGAAGACAAAGAGAAGGAAAAAGAGGAAGACAAAGATAATCTCCTGTTGGTTCGTGTCTGTCTGGGACTGAATAGACACGTTTTTATATAAAAATCACAACAGTGAAAGCAAAGATCGTGTCAAGTGATGCAACGAAAAACATTTGTCGATTATAAAGCGTGCGTACGTGCGCGTGCCAAAGCGTATTTATTACTCCCATTGATCCCCGCAGCATATGACACATGAAAAATACACAAGCTTCTCAATGGAGACCGTCATTCACGCAAACAAACAATGAACACTGAGTGCTGTACTAGTTTCAATACCCATCATGCCCACTGGCTCTGAGCCCCTAATCTGTCTGTGTCCTGTCTCAAGTCTGCTGCTCTATTAATAGTAATATGCAACAGAATCACAGACATTACATTTTGAGTTTGTCTCCATCTCCACCTTGTCTCAAGAACCGTTGCTTCTTCACCTGAGAGCAGATATCCCACTGGGAAACTGAAGAGGGCAACACCCCTGACATCATACTGTAATTATGAATGATTACTCAAATCATGCAGCTTTTGAGGAGAGGTGCATGTGCTGTACTTTATGAATGACTGAATTAAATTATTATTTCCAACTGGCTGACTTTAAGAGGGGTGAAAAATCACATAGATTTACATTAAAGGAGGAACTTGAAACGTATCTAGAGATCGGCGCTATTTTTTAGTATCCTTGAGACTGTGGGGGAAAAAAATGTTGTTTCAACTTTAAAAAGTAAGTGTTTCAGCTGCCTTAAATTTAAGTTTGGCCATCTTTAGAATAGTTTATTATTTATTTATTTATTTATTTATTTATTTTCGTTTTAAAGTTTTGTTGTGTTTTGCCATTTTGATTACTAAGTCTTTTATTTTTGTTTTTTTATGTCTATAGTTCCTCTTCAGGAACTCGAGCTGCGTCAAACAACGCTTTGGGGAACGCGCTTAGCGTGAGCGACTCTGAATATCGTGTGTAATCAGTCCAATGGAAGAGCGTGACGTCACAGGCGGGGTGACGTAAGTGACCAGGAAGCTATAAAAGCACGGGCCGTGCAGCTGGCATCAGCTTCGCGTCTTTCAGCAAGCGCTCTGTGTGTGAATGTCACTTGTTTGTCTTGTGAGTCTTATTTACTGTTGTCTCTCCAGTTAGAGCTCCAAGTCATGCCGAAGAGCAAGGCGAAATCTAATATGCGGCTAGTATATCTAGTATGCGGTTGCAGGTCAGGCTGGTGCGTGTCTGAACACCATGGCGGTGTTACAGGCGTACCAAGCTGACTTGCTTAAAAGAGCTAGATGAGGGAGAGGAGATCAAGTCCCATGATATATCAGAACTAAGAAGGACCTAGTCCATGGCAGCGATGGTGGCCGCGGAGAGGCACTTATGGTTGACCCTGTCCGATATGAAAGAGCGGGACAGGGTCTGCCTCAAGGAAGCCCCGATTCAGCCGACTGGCCTGTTCGGCGACGCAGTCAATTCTGTTGTCGACAGGTTTCAGGAGGCCCGCAAACAAGCGGCGGCATTCCATAAGTTCCTCCCTCGTTGCTCTCTCGGGGCATTTGGGCGGGAGATGCCCCAGCTGCACCCTAGCTCCTCGTATCGCGAGGCCTAGAAACAGAAACACGCTCTCGGCCGAGGTCTTCTAAGCCTAAGCAAGATCTTAGGGCAGTCATAGAAGCTAAGAAGTCCTCGGCCAAGAAACCCTGACGCCAAAAGCCCAGGGTTTCAGAGGGCAGCCTCTGCTGGGGTAGAGCGGTACACACCGCAGTACATGGTGCCCGACTCGCCTCAGCGCCCTCTGGGGGCCGATCTGCCAACCCTGCCAGTGTTCCAGGGCGCAGCGATCCCCAGCGAGCATCGGTCTCAGTATCTTCCGCCCGTGCGCGTAGCGGGGCTGAGACGCTTGCGCCCCTGCGGGGGCCTCTTACACCAGAAGTCAGTCTCGAGAGACTGATTCCCTTAGTAGATTATTTAGCAGCGTGGAAACTACTGCCAAATGTATCTCAATGGGTCCTGCACACAGTAAAAAAAGTTACCGTATTCAGTTCGGCTCTGCGCCGCCAATATTCATCGGGATCATCCCGACGATAGTCGGCCCCAGTCGGTATTTCATAGTTCCAAAGAAGGATCGGGGGTTGCGTCCAATTATAGACTTGAGGGTCTTAAATTGTTCAGTTATGAGATTGAAGTTCAAAATGCTCACAATCAAGCATGTTGTAGCTCAGATCAGGTCCGAGGACTGGTTTGTCACAATAGATCTCAAAGATGCATACTTCCACATATCCATCCTTCCACAACACAGGAAGTTTCTGAGGTTCGCTTTTGGGGGCGAAGCTTACCAATATCGAGTACTTCCCTTCGGCCTTGCACTCTCACCCCGCACGTTCACAAAATGTTTAGACGCGGCTCAGGTCCCCCTGCGCATGCAGGGCATCCACATTCTCAACTATATCGATGATTGGTTGATTTTAGCTCAGTCAGAGCAGGTTGCAGCTCGGCATCGAGATGTCGTTCTCGCACATATGGGGGAGCTGGGTTTGAGACTGAACGCCAAGAAGAGTGTACTTTCTCCGGTTCAGAGAACCACCTATCTAGGCGTAGTATGGGATTCGACCGCGATGCAGGCACGATTGTCCCCTGCTGGTATCGAGTCGATCCTCATCTCAGTCGAGAGAGGGACCTTTCTTTCTCTCTAGTTCATCCAGCTCCTCTGAAACTGGACGCTATGGTACAGACCTGGGCGAGGCTTCGTCTGTACGCCTTTCCCCCTATTGCTCTGCTCCCGGGAGTTCTGGCGAGAGTATGCCGGGATGGGGTCCGTCTGTTATTAGTAGCCCCATTCTGGCCGGGCCGAGTATGGTTCACAGACCTGGTCTCGCTCCTCGACGGCTCTCCATGGGAGAGACCGATCAGGACAGACCTACTCTCACAGGCGCAGGGCACGATAATTCACCCTCGCCCAGAGTTGTGGAAGCTGTGGGTGTGGCCCCTGAGGGGGCACAACTATTAGCAGCTGGTCTCTCAACCTAGGTTGTTGCGACCCTCCTCCAATCCAGAGCTCCCTCAACGAGGAAACTGTACACCCTGAGGTGGAAACTCTTCACCTCATGGTGCAGAGACCGCCAGCTAGACCCAGCAAACTGCCCAGTTGGTACAGTTCTGGAGTTTCTACAGGCCAGGCTCTCTGCAGGGTTGACCCACTCCACGCTGAAGGTTTATGTGGCGGCCATTGCGGCCTACCACGCCCTTCTCGATGGCCAGTCTTTGGGAAGTCACCCCCTAGTTACACGTTTCCTCTGTGGTGCGCTGAGGCTGAGACCTCCAGTACGGTCCCGTATTCCCCCGTGGGAGTTGGTTGTGGTGTTAAAGGCAATGTGCAAACACCCGTTTGAACCCATTCAAGATATTTCAGATATTTAATCTTACACTTAAAACCTCCTTTCTGTTGGCTGTCACCTCTCTGCGGAGAGTAGGAGATCTTCAGGCCCTCTCTGTGGCCCCCACTTATCTTGAGTTTGCACCTGGCATGACCAAAGCGTTAATATACCCTCGAGCGGGATATGTTCCTAAGGTTCCCTCTGTTACACCACGACCTGTAGTGCTGCAGGCCTTCTGTCTTCCTCCCATTCGGGAGCCCGACCAAGCGAAGCTAAATTGTATGTGTCCAGTTCGAGCACTGGACGCATATGTCCACAGAGCTGCCCTGTGGAGAAAAACTGACCAATTGCTTGTATGCTACGGTCCCCCCAAGAGGGGTTCTCCTGCTTCTAAGCAGACTATTAGTCGTTGGATAGTCAAGGCTATCAACGCCACCTATGAGTCCTCTGGTCGTCCCCCACTGTCGGGAGCCAAGGCTCACTCTTCTTGGGGTATGGCAGCCTCCAAGGCCTTCCTAGCAGGTGTATCCATGCTGGACATCTGCAATGCTGTGTGGTGGTCCACGCCTTCTACATTGGACTGATTACACACGATATTCAGAGTCGCTCACACTAAGCGCGTTCCCCAAAGCGTTGTTCGACGCAGCGTCTCCTTCCCTCGAGGAACTAGGGTTACATACGTAACCTAGAGACATTTTTAATAATTTTTATTAATTAAATTATTTTTGTTAAGTTAAACTAAATGAAAATAAGATTTTTTGGCAACCTTAGCTACAATAAAATATATATATATATTTTACTTTTTTCAGTTAACATTTTATTTCTAGTAACAAAAGTGTTTTTTATTGGTTTTGGATTGTTAAATACAATAACCCTGATCATGATATCATACAGACTTTATTCTTGGTATAATTGCATAATTTCCCATAAATTAGAGATAATAAATTTAGATCTTACACCATAAATCTTGTACACTTTTTTATAGTCTATGTAATTAGTCTATTTCGTAGTCAAACTTCAGATGAAACTGCCAACGTGAAATAAGATGAAGATTGATAATTTTGGGAATTCAGCTTTCTTTCTTTCTTGCTTTCGTTCTTGCTTTCTTTGTTTTTATGCTGTTATTAATTTGCATTTGTGCAAAAAATATATTTTGTAAATTTGGGCACTTGACAGCCATAAAAATATCCATTTGAACATAAGGTAGTATTGTATCATTGTGTTCATTCTTTGTGTTATAAAATAAGCAGGTATCAGGACTGTTTCATGACTGGGAGCTTGTGAATTTCAGGCTTCGTGAGTGTGTACAATATACTTGACTTTCAGAAAAGTGTGTGTGGTCTGTGTCAACAGCTGTGATGTAGTGAGGGGCAGCACAGTCAGGCATGCACTGCTAACAAATTGGCTTTAGAGCAATTGACCCCCTCAATGCAGTTCTACTCATGAGACAGAGAGAGAGAGTGAGATACACAGCAAGAGACCAAGAAAGAGCTAAAGACATGAAAGCTATCCCAAATAAGTGTGTGTGTTTGCATCTACAGTTCAGATTAAATCACAGAGAGAGATAGAGAGAGCTCTCACAGGGCAAGATAAACACAATTTGTTTCCTATTGACCTGGCTGAGAGCCTTTGCTTAAAAAAACATGCACTTCCCCATACAGACTCACATGAAAGTGTCAAAAAGGCTAAATGTGTGTAGTCCATGCCATACATGTATGGTTGATTAAGAAGACAAGTAATATATAGTGATATATTAGCGAATCATACTGTTATCAGATTTTATTGTTCATTTGAAAGGTTTCTGAAACATAACTTACCTTTATACATAGCTGAGCAGAGTCATCACCCAGATCAAAAGTGGTAGAGGTTTAAATCAGTGACTTATGTTTTGATTGACTTAAAAGATGATTCACTGATCACTGATTCATTCATTGAATCACCCCCTTTTTGCAACATGTTTTAATGTACATTTTGGCCAACTTGTGAATAATTCTATGAATTCATTCAATCTCATGTGTATGTTTTCGTATGATCTGTTTTTAACCTTTGAACTTCGCTTCTTCTAAAAAATCATAAGTTTCTTTATGAATCCAATCATGCAAATTCATACAAAATCGCAAAATCTGGTCTGATCTTGTTGCCTGTACTACACTATTTGAGGGGCCAGCCATTTGAGGTGGTGTTTGAAACCATAGTGGACATTATCAAGTGCACTCATTTAATCCCATAATGCACTTCAGGAATGAGTTTACATACAATGAGTGTACATTCCAATCACTCCTTCTTATACACATTAATTGAACTGTATTAGTGGAGTAATGTACACTAAAAATGGTATAGAATTTACTTAGAAAAATTCACCCTCAGAAATTGTTAGTAAATTTCACAAAGAGCAAGTGCCATATTGAAACTACTGATTCTTCAAAAAGTCACATATGAAGAAATAGGAAGCAATTCATATGTAGCCATTCTTTTGGTTGCACCAGTAAGTAGTGAACAGTGAGTCACTTCCTCAATCGTTCCCAAATCATTTCCACCTTTGCTGTCCTACCACATCTGTCTTTATGAACAGGGCAAAGGATACGTCTGAAGGGAAATACACTGACGTTCTGTGTACACACACATTAAAAGGATGGCCTAATCGTCTGAGTTCTGTTATATAAACCATTAAGCCACAGTCCATGTATTTTTTATCAACCTTTAAATATAGAGAGGTGGGAGCGTTTAATACCAGCTGGACAAATAAGGGTCTGACCGCTGTCGCGATCAATAAACCTCCTTTACAGGAAGCTTCAGATCCCCTATTATCCAACTCTATTTCTTATACAGCAAAGAAGAGCAAGCAGCCATTGGGACTCGGAAAGTCAATACTGTTCCCTGTTCGCAGGCCGGGGGGGTCATGTAATGATCCATCCTCTATGCCAAATATTGTTCCAGGGTGGTTTGGAGAGATATTTTCGATCTACCCACAACAAGGTAAGAGATTTCTCATTGTCTACCTCATTGCCTTGTCTACCAGACTGACAGGCCTATGCTAATCAGAACTGCTGAACTGGTTCAGCTACACTATCAGACATTTAGGATGTAAAGTGGATTTTGTTAGCAGAATCAAGGCTTTTGCTGAGATCCGGCAGCTTCGGCTAGCAGCCAAATAATTAGCTATCAGATGTCCGGCGCCTTACAAGAGGCCATTGAGCGAAATTAAGTGAGCACACAGAATAAATGGACAGTGCATCCTGATAAGTGAACACGGAGCATCTTAACAGACAACCTGACTGCTGCTCTACGCTGTGGTGTCTTCAGATAATTCAACATTCTTCAGCGTGTCTCACGCTAATTAAATGCAAAACGTTTCATCCAGAAGTGCCACAATTGATTTATCTTCTTCTGTGGCCAGTGACTTTACTTCAATCTTTCCATGGATAAGTGAAGAATGGAGGAGAACCGTGGTGATTCTGATGTTATTTGCCCTCAAACGCTCACTCTTCATGTCCTTTTCTGTCTATGTTCTTAACTCTCTTACATCTGTTTATGTATCTTTATTTTACTGGAAGGTGAGTTGGACGTACAGTAGAGCTTGAATATTCTCTAACAGTAGGTCTACATTACTGACACAAAAATATGTGTTATTACATGGTGCCCATAATGTTCAGTTCAATGAGTCAGATGTTGTTCAATTCAATAAAAGGTCTGATCAATTCAGTTCATTAAAGAAATCGTCTCCAAAACCGGTCTTCTTCCCGTCTGCTTCTAACCAGCAAACACTGAATATCCTAACAAAATAAAATGTTTTGCAAAATATATTGCTAATATTTTGTAAAATTACAGCAGGGGTTGTGCATGCTTTGGGAAGGCGCTCACAAGTGTTTTTCCCTGTCGTCTGCCTTTGATTTGGCCACAGCTCAAGATGAAGTTGACAGTGGATCTGTGCACGTTCTTATGTTGACATGATGTCATTTCCTCTTGCTTCAGAATATTTTAGACTCTGATGATTGGCTCAATTGGGTGATTTAGTTGTGTTAAACATGACACTGTTGCAACTAGCTCCCCTGATAAGCAAGAGAGATGGAATAACGAGTCTCTTCCTCTCTGTCACTTCCTTTCTGTCAGAGAAGACCGAACTGAAGCATCATGTCATTGTAAATGTGTCAGGCTCTGTGTTGTCATGGCGACTATAGGAACAGGAGCCCATTAGGGTTGTGCGGCCCCTGATTGGCTTGTCTAGCCTGTCCAAAGTTCACTTTATTCCCAAGACTGCCTTGAGCACTGGTTTTTAGTCGGTGGTGCCAGCTCGTTTCCTGTTTGACCCCACATCCTCCTTGATGGACATACGCTACAAGCACTTGTGATGGTGAGACTGTGGTCTGACATGTCTTGTCTCAAAGCGACGAGTCATGGAACGAGAAAGCCACCAGGACATCGATGTCTCAGGGCCTGTGATCTGTGTTTTCAGTCTAGACGCATTCATACACCTGTCTGTCTGCAACAAACGTGTGCTTTAAAAATTCTGTTGGGCATTTGGTGAGATGTTCCCCATAAGTTTGATTTATTTTGTTTAGTTGACATGTTTCAGAATCGTGAAAGAATCACGCAACTCTAGAAGTACTTTATATAATTCATTTTAAATTCTACATTTTAAAAAGTACTTACAATTAAAACCTAAAATCCAGTAACGGGCATGCAACGTGCTAATTTACCAGAATTCCATCTTGTGTCACTGACAGCGCTGTCACAAGCAATGCATGCATTAGGAGAACATGAAGCCATCTGATGCTTTGTAAACAACTGATTGTCTGTGGTGGCAGAGATCAGGAAGACACACACACATTAACACACACTGGCCCTCTCTTCCCTACCTTGATGTTATCAGTTGTGACAGTGCTGTGGAACTATTTGGATGGGGATGTGATACACGGCTCTCCATGCTTATCAAATCTCCCAGAGAGGAGACTATTAACTCAGAGCAAATTGTGCCATGTAGCTTAAAGGGGCTTGTCTGTTCCAATATCCCTAATATCTCTATTTGTTGTCGGAGTGTAAAGAAGTCTGTTGTGCTCTGTTAGGATGAGTGATGGAAAAAGCACATTTGTCATGGCTTCTCACTGAGTATTACACATACTCTCTCTCTCTCTGTCTGTGTGTTTCTTGAGAACCTATGGAAGGCATTTCTGTCATGGAATAAAATATATATATATACATATATATATCTAAGTTTATATCTCACAATTCTGACTTGTTTCTCAAAATTGCAAGAGATGAGTTGAAATTGTGAGATACGTAAAAACTTGCTTCAGAGTGTTACAGTATTTCCAATTGCTGTGACTTTTTTCTGCCTTTGCGTGCCTTCTCAGCCACCCATCCTGATAATTGCCATTAGTGTGATTTGTGCACACTTTATGAGACACTTTGGTGTGAAAGTGTCTAATAAAGACATTTAAGGATTTTAGGGACTTATCCAACATAGGTGTGCACATTATTTTCCCATTAATTATTGTGTAAACAAAACCAAAATTAGCTTCTTATAACGTCATTGCAAAAAATCTCACAATCTCTTATTGGTTTTGAAAAGAAAAAGCCCTTTTCCAGTTTGATTATTGAACACCTGTAACTGATAACCTAACTGGTTACCTTTTTTTCTATTTCCAAGCAATTAGGAGACTTGTGGAATCTGCACAATTTTCCTGCATGGATTTTGCACTGCATTTAAATGAAACTGTGTGGAATAGAAACAAACATGGACAAAAATGTTTTTACATATAATATAATCAAAAAACAAAAACGTGCAAGATATTTGTAGAATTAGGAACAACAGAAAATTTGCTGATGTTATATTTGATAATTTCCCCCCAAATAAAGACATTTGCCAAATTAGTTTTTGTTTATGAGTAAACTGACTAGCAATATTTAAAGGTCCCGTTCTTCGTGATCCCATGTTTCAAACTTTAGTTAGTGTGTAATGTTGTTGTTAGAGTATAAATAATATCTGTAAAATTCTCAAACATTCTGAAAGCTCAAAGTTCAATGCCAAGCGAGATATTTTATTTAACAAAATTCGCCTACAATGAACGACCAGTTTGGACTACATCCCTCTACTTCCTTCATTAATGACGTCACTAGAACCATTTTTTGACAAACCTCCGCCCACAGGAATACACAAAAAACGGGGTGTGGTCTTGTTGTGCTCCGACGGAAGAAGAGGAAGACCTGCGTTTGTGTTTGTCGCCATGTCATCGAAATCACCTTTGTTTGGGCTTCCCAGGGACGCTGTACTTAGAGATCAACGGTTACAATTTATGTTTAACTCGGTTCCTGAAAATTATAATCGACATGTAAAACTATGTGCAGCACATTTTGGTGGAGCAGTTCCCTCTTTGTCTGGAGAAGGCGTTGTTTATGGACCACGACCGGTAAGTGTATTTTATTATTTAAGTTGGTGCATTTAACAGTTTCTGTAACTTATTACACAAAGGGAAACGCTGTTTAGCTTTTTTAACTAGATAATAGGGCTGTGCAAAAAAATGGAATGCGATTTTCATGCGCATCTCGTCAGTAAAAACGCTCCTGTGATTATAAGTACATCTCCAGCACATGTGTTCTTTTACTGTCTATGGTTCAGATCAGGATTGCCAGGTTTTCAAAACAAATCCTGCCCACTTGCTTCTCAAAACTAGTCCAATCGCGTTTCCAGGAGGGCAGCATGCGCTAAGTGAAAAAAACATAATCAAAAACAGTTAGACAGTGAAAACAGCGTTATACAGATAGGTGAATTGTGTGAAAAATACTGTGTTACATGTTATATTGCACACTGTAAACACAATCAAAGCTTAAAAAAAGCACCAAAAATGGGACCTTTAATGTTGGCCACATAGTCATAAATATCTAAATATTTCAACTTATTGACAAGAGGTTTGATTCATTTCAAATTAAACATGATCGAATGTGATGTTAGATTTAATAATCAATTTTGTTTTTTGATCATAAACACAGTCGTGTTTGCAAATCTTAACTAGATTTTGATTTATTTTATTATTATTTGTTTATTATTTACTAAGCAGATTGTGCATGCAATATCACCAGTGTTGTTATTGTTAATGAGCAGATAACTTTATTGGAATATTATGTTATTGGAAAAACATTTGTTTAATAAGTTGCCAGAACAGAAGTCTGAGAACGTTCCCTGTTAGCTAGGTTAATTCCCGCAGTCTATTTAAAAATATTTAATTAATTTGGAAAAAAATTTAATTGAGTGAATAATGCAATGACTTCATTTGTTTCATTACTGTATGAATTAATGTTTATGTGCCGAATCTTTTGAATGCATGATTCAAAAATTAAAAAAATGTACAAATTTAATTGTTAATTGTGACTTTTTTATCTCACAGTGCATACTTTTTTTTTGCAATTATTATATAAAGTCAGAATTGTGAGATTTAAGCTCAGAACTGTGAGATTAAACTCGCAATTCTAAAAATAAAATTTAATTGTGAAATATAAGCTCTCAATTGTGAGAAAAAATAGAGAATTGTGAGATTAAAGAGGCAAAATTACCTTTTTTATTTTTTATTCCATGCCAGAAACATAGAAAAGAATTGTGAGTATCAGAATTGTGAGAATTAAACTTGGAATTGTGAGTTTAGTCTACTTTTTTTTTCTCAGAATTGCGAAGAAATGTCTGTATTGCGAGAAAAAAATGCACAATTTATTGATTAATTTGAATCCAATGTCAGAAACAGGCTGTTTGTGAAGCTGTTTAATACGTATGACATTTTCTCTCTTTGAATCATTGGCTGCGCAAACACAGATCTGAATGCTCTGTGGTGATCATACCAATCACCAATCATACCAAAGGTTTAATGGACATAGCTAAATTATTAAAAAGTTATGGCGCAGCTCTAATCTATGCATAAACTAATGTTTTATAATAACAATCATTTAAATAGAATAGTTTAAGCATGAGGATTGAGATGCATTCTCTCTCTCTCTCTCTCTGTCTGTGTTTGAGTGAGGGATGTGGGGGGTGGGGCAGGAAAAGGTAATTGGACATATTGGTTTTTTCACTGTGGATCCGTCAAAGTCCGGGAGGATTTTGGGCTGTCAGAGATGGTTCCGTGTTGGGTTTTAATTATCCTCCTTGGAGCTTTGTCAGGGACAACAGTGTCAGCAGCCCAAACTGTTTTCCAAACAGAGCTTTAAGATCTCAGAGTCCATCTAGCTCAGACAGGGTCATCTGCCATCACAGCCACTGGCTTGTTTGGTATTCATACACACCACCAGAGACACTCGCTAGTCTGGAAATCAAACCCTGCAGATGAAAGATAGAGTTTAATGTGGAATTCTCCTCACTGCTCACTTCATTGTTTGAAGACCCAAAATTGGTCAGAACTGGAGTTTTGTGGCTTTTAGTCTCTGTCTATTAAGTTTGAGGCCGTCCGTGTTCTTCATTTGTAAGTTGTTTTGGATAAAAGTGTCTGCTAAATAAATAAATGTAAATGCCCCTAAAAATTGAGAAATTAAATGTTGATTTGCACTTTCATATGCCAAGGAAGTATATGTAAAAAAAACAAAGAAAACTTTATTTTTTTCAAATGCCTTCATGGGGTTTCAGAAGATATTTGAGATTTCTTTTTACATTTAGTGATTTAATTATTTGTATTATTTAATATTTTTATTAATGATTTGATTTCATTTATATATTGGATATTTAATTGTGCATGCTGCATTTAGATTTACATTGGCGTTAACATGATCTAAAGCTCTTCCAAATGTAATCTTTAAAAACGATTAAATGTAATTTAATAACATATTAAATGTGTTTAATGACATATGTAATCCTTAGCAAATCTCAAAGTGAATAATGAATATTCCTTTTTTTATTATGATGTTGTGATGCCTAAATTCACTTGAAACATTTTAAATAACAAATTGTAGTCTGTAGTGTTCAAAGTTTGGGTCAGTCTTTTCATATTTTTTATAAATATGTTTTATAAACATTTATTTATTTAGTTATTTCATATTATTAGATCAAAAGTGACTTTAAAAACATTTACCTTCTTACATTTGAAAACATGATTGTACATAATATTAGAGTATTTTTTACCTAAAAAAAACTACTTCAATATTTCATTCAATTCATAATTTTATTCATTTTGTTATTTCTTGTTTGAGAATTTCTGAGCAAAAACTGTTTCTACACCACATTTGTTTAGTGTGAAGAAGATTTCTATTTCAAATAAATGCTGTTCTATTGATCTTTATTTTCATCAGTGAATCCTGGGGAAAATCTTATCATGGTTCCGCAAAAAGTATTAAGCAACACAACTGTTTCAACACTGAAAATAATCAGAAATGTTTCTTGAGCAGCAAATCAGAATATTAGAATGATTTCTGAAGGATCATGTGATGCT
This sequence comes from Carassius carassius, assembly GCF_963082965.1. Lineage (NCBI taxonomy): Eukaryota > Metazoa > Chordata > Actinopteri > Cypriniformes > Cyprinidae > Carassius > Carassius carassius. Next base: position 22,899,657 of record NC_081789.1, read on the forward strand.
GAAGACTGGAGTAATGATGCTGAAAATTCAGCATTGATCACAGGAATAAATTACAGTTTACAATATTTTCAAATAGAAAAATGGTTTTAAAATGTAAAAATATTTCACAATATTACTGTATTTTGAATCCAAAAAGTACATCCTTGGTGAGCATGAGAGTATCTCTGTGTTCAGCTATATATAGTGGAGGTGTTTGTGTCGGTGACAGCAGTCATTATATCTGCTGCATGAGGGACCTACTTAACGTTCCTCGAACCTTCTCACTCTCATAGTTTTCTCTCTCTTTGACCTTGATATGCTCAAATGTGTGTGTATATCTCACACACATGCATTGATCCAGTAAGAGCAGTACACTTGCTCCACTCTGTTTCTCTCTTTCCACTTTCTCACTCACTAGACACCCCCCCCCCCCCCCCCCCAAAAAACCTCTGATTGTAGCCCATTTATCTTATTAAAATGCACACAGGCCTTCTTATTTATGCAGTCTGCCGCTGATTATCTTTTATTAAAGGGACAGTCCACCCAAAAATTCATTTACTGACTATCTTTCTTCAAGCTTTCAGTATAATGGAAATGAGTGAGGACTGGAGTGCAAATTCAGATAGTAATCACAAATCACAAAATTACATGAGTGTGAGAAAATAAAAAAATAGTTTTTTTTTTGTGCATCATCCCTCTAAAAGCTTTTTTTCACAGCTGAATATCATGTGGTTTTATATTATCTGGATGATACTCTCAAGACAAGACATAAGGAAGAATCTGAAGATGGATTTAGAGCTCGGTGAACTTCAACTGAAATACTGGCTCCAATCTTGTTTGTGATCCCCAATAAGTAGCAGAACATGCCAGTATTATGAATGTCCTGTAGCTATAACGGCGCTCAAAAAATAAACAATACAGATTGATTTCGCCTCTCCTCCTCCGGTCTGCAGGCCTACAATTGTCCAATTCTTTTTACTAGCACTTCTAGATAAATGATACACAATGTATTCCCTCAGCATTTTTATCAATTTGTATTGAATTTTGTCCTAGAGACCCTCTTTCTCTCTTTCTCTCCAAGTAATGACACCCATGGGTCCCATACAAACTCTCTATCTCTCTCTCTCTCTCTCTGTGTGTGTGTGTGTGTACATGATAAGTCATATTTCAATTGAGACTTCTTATTCATATTCTTATTCAAAATATACAGTTTTGTGCTTTAAACGTGTATTTAAGATTCAGTATGTTTCTCATCAAAATATGCAACCTCTTTATGATCAGGCATGGTTAATTCCTACTCCCAAAAATTCTGACAAGACTATTTTTATCTCTCATACACATATTCGCATACAGACGCTTAGGAAGAGAAAAATACGTGTGCAAGGAATCAGGATGAGGTTTTCTGGGCCAGCACACCAGAGTGGCTAGGACAAAGCGGAGCAGCGTATTTAAACTCACAAAGCATTGAGGGAAACTCAGGACAGCTTTAGGATTCCTTAAGATCCAGTCAAACAATTTTAGCTCCGGGCCCATGAGTGGGTGTAACAAACCTCCAGTCAAACCTGTTGTTTTTTGCGTCTCAATCCTTCCTGCAGATGAAGATCTGATGGCTGCGGATCTCTGTAACTGATGCAGGGCACCGAATGATGAGCGACCGAGTCATAAGTGAGAGGATGACCTTTCATAGTGCTGCAATTTCATTTAGTGTTTGCATAATTAGCTCATAAACTGTGCACTAGTGTTTTGTACAGACGTGGCCCATAAGTTCATATCAAGGGCTCATATTTACACTGGTCCACCTGTAAGAGGATTTGTGTCAATATAAGAGCTAGAAAAGAAACTCCTACCCAGGATTTTTTTCAAAGTGATAACCCAAGAAAGCAAAGTAAACTGTCTCTCATTTGTAAGTTGCATTGACACCTAGCAGTGGATGCAATTAAAACAATATAACAGTACCTCATTTTTTTTTCTTCTCACCTGAAATTCATGCAATAAACATGTTTTTGACAAAGATTTCAATTTGTTTGTGGTCTATATAGCCTGCATCAAAATGAGGTTTGCAATGATGCGCCCGAAGGCACGGGTTGAAGACCCAGTCAGTGACGTCACGATATGTTAATTTGTTTAAATTCATATCTACGTAATCACAATCACCAAAATTGTACTTTTATTTTTTACATTGAAACTTGAAAAAAAATATATAGACCGACCTACTGACCCTTTTTTTAAAAAAATGTACTGTTACTGCAAACCAAAATATTTTTAAGGATGGCCTAAATCAGTTGCATAATTGATTCAATGACTCATTCTCAAAGACAGTCAGTTCTCTTTATTCCAGAAAGAATAAGTGATTTTGAACAAATCGGTTGAATGAATGACTCACGCAAACACAGAGAAGTCCTAGTTCTACTGGACAACATCATAGGGCTGTGCAAAAAATCGAATGCGATTTCCTTGCGCATATTGTCAGTAAAGGCACTCCTGTGATTAATAGTATATCTCCAGCACGTGCGTTCAGATCAGGATTGCCAGGTTTTCAAAACAAAACCTGCCTAATTACTTCTCAAAACTAGCCCAATCGCGTTTCGTTCCGGGCGATAAAATAATAATTTTTGGCAGGGTTCCCTTGGTAAAATTTGCATTGTAGGTGCTAAACATCACGTTATTTGTATTGGGGTCGCTTCGATTTTTAAATGCTATAAGCACAAACACCCATCAAAGGGAGGTGGTGGACAGAGGAGAACCCAGAGAGCAGACCAGGTATACAACAGATGACGGTACAGCATGAGAATGCGAGGTGGAAAAAAGTGGGTAAAAACTTATCTGCAGTGTGCATTTGCATTAAATGTTAAGGAGAGTGTATAAACAGCTAAATACAGCTTGGCGTTATCACAAGAACTGAAGACTCAGCCGAAGAATGGAATGGGACTCTAGAAAATACCCACAAGCACCACATTCTTTGGGGCCAAAAGACTGTACAGTCTATGAAGTCTTTTGTGTGTGTGTGTGTGTGTGTGTGTGTGTGTGTATATATATATATGTATATATATATATATACTTTTTATACTATTGATTTTCTTATATTTTATTTATGTTAAATTGAAATATTTGTAAATATATTATATGTAATTTTATAATATGTAATAATATTACTAGTTAATTGTTAATAATTTGAAATAATATATATATATATATATATATATATATATATGTTATATAAAATGTATTTGTTTTATTTTAAAATATTACTTAATTTTTATATAAATAGTATGTTAAAATATCTAATTAAAAATAGGTAAAGATAAAATAAAAATTATTAAAAAAAAATGTATTTAAAATATCACACTTTTTATTATATTAATATATTATACTGTGATAATTCATTCTGAATTGACTACACTCCACTTTCTTAAAAAAAATCTATCACAACAAAATAATTTTTGTTTATAAAAATATTTATTATTATTATTTTATTTGTGTGTGTGTATTTTATGTGTGTGCAAAGATTTATCATGATTAATCGCATCAAAAATAAACACAGTGCATACACTAATTATAAAAACAAAAACTTTTATTTTGGATATGATGAATCACGATTAATCATTGCCCAGCACTAATACACACACACACACACCTATATATATATATATATTATAGTAGTTATATTTAAAGTATATATTTTAAGTATATTGTATTTTTTAAATGATTTTATAAGTATATTATTATTCTGTGATTAGTCATTCTGAATCTGAGCTATTGACCACACCCACACTTCTTTACAGCCAATCACTGCTTCTCTGACTATTAGACCGGTTCAGTGTGAAATAATAAACGAATGATTAAAAAGCCTTGGTCGGCTGACATCTTTTCAATCAGAGAGACAATTCACCATAAATGTTTGTGGCATGTTACGCATGTCTAATTAGTTGAGCGAGATGTGTTTGGAAATCTCTGCACGTTGTCTGGTCATGAGGACAGTATTCTGGGTCAAAAATGACTGATGTTGAGTGATGTGTCCGTTGCGGTCGCCCTGTGTAAGGACTGAACAGGTGGCTTCTTGGACAGGGATCCTGGTGATGAATGACATCCGTTCAGGGGCGCAGAAAAGATTTTGTTTAGTCACATAAAGAGGGAAAACTGTGTGGCTCTTGGCCTCGGTCTGCAGTTGGATGAGGAACTGACCCTGAACAAATCCTCTGAGCCCTGGATCGACATTCACAACATGTTACTCTGTGACCTCTGAAGCTGTGCGCACACAAGACATGATAGAAGCCGATTAGTTATGTCTTTATTTATCGGATCTGTTAATATTTGTGGATGATTTGTGAAATAAGGTTACAATAAATCGTCAGGTAAATCTCTCTCTTTATAAACAAAATAATAAATAGAGTAAAAACTAGAGTATGGAAATGCAATGTAACATTTAGTGCTGTTAAACGATTAATCGCATCCAAAATAAAAAAGTTTTTTTTACATAATACATGTGTGCGTACTGTGTATATTTACTTTGTATATATGAATACATACACATGCATGTATATATTTTGAAAATATTTACATGTATTTACATGCATACATGTATATTCATATTATTCATAAATATATAATAATATTTTTTTTCTTAAATATATGCATGCAAGTGTGTGTATCTATATATATATATATATATATATATATATATATAAGTAATAAATATACACAGTACACACACATAATCTGTAAATAAAAATGATAATTTTATTTATTTTTAAAAAAGATTTATTGTTTGACACCACTAGTAATATTACATGGAGTTTTTTTTTTTTTTTTTACAATACATTATATTCACAAATGAAAATATTTTTATGTAATTGTGACAATTTCTTCAAAATTACGTAAGCCTTCCCTGGATTTTTCTGGATTATTGATTTTTGGTTTATTATTATTACTGTTCCTAGAATTCTGTACTGTTTTACAATATTACAATTAAAGTACTGTTATGCAATAATAAAAATAAATAAAGAACAAAAAATATTTTCATATTACAGATTAAAGTTTAAAGTTTATGAAACTGAAGTTCTTACAATTAAGCAGTTTTTTTGTTACAGAAAATTTTGAGAATTATAGTTCTTAAAAAGTGTCAATACAACAACAACAAAATTTCATTACAGAATAATTGAAGAAAAAAATGAAAATAAATAAATAAATGGACCTAAAAAAATAGACTTTGTTGTCTTTCCAATTCTGAGTAAAAGAGGTTTATTTGTCATGCACCAAAAAAATTTAAACTAAAATTACAATAAAAATAAACCCCGGGAAAAAAATAAGAAATATATTTTTAGGACTATATCTTTCAGAAAAATTTGGGGAAAATTGAACTGAATCATTTGAACCAAGAAAAAAAACAGGAGCATTTATGGACTAAAAAGGACTTAAAAATTATCCATAAGACTTAAAAACAGACTTAAAATAACCTAAATTAGTAAAATAGTCCTAAGAATTGTCACAATGTATATTTGAGCCAGTAATTGTTTTTAATGGCTTTGAATTATTTTCCCCTTTTAATTTCTGAATGTATATAATGGAAAAATGAAAGTGAAATAAAGAGGCATAATGAGTGTGAGCTCATTATAAAAGGCTGTCTTTATGTCAGGGATCTTTATGGTTGGTGAATGTTTTACACAGAGCTTTGACTCCTGGTTGACCCCTCACTGATTGGCCCAATCACACACACATTCCCTATGAAATAGAACTTAATGCCCGAAAGGAAATGTATGCAATTGTTTTATGTCAACTTTGAGACAGCATATACGTAGACTCCCCCAACAATCCCTCTCTATTACTGAGATGCGTCCAGTGTCTCATTGACGTTATTAAACGACTGAATTCATCTGGAGTGATTCATTTTGGTTCATTCACAGCTGCAGAGGCCAGACCTCCATCTGGAGTGCGTGAGCGAGTCCTCCAGCTCACCTTCACCGTCCACCATCAAAATTTTAATCTCAGAAGGACCACATAAACCCAGACTCACTGGACTTGGAGAAACAAACATCTTCCATTTGAGTTTGATAGAAGGTAAAAACATTTACAAGCATACAGGAACCGTTTATAAGCTCTGGTCCAACAGTGACATTCACCCTCAAACTCCAATGCTGTTCGGACATTCACTCATTCCTATGAAACCTTCATACACTGTATGATGTATGAAATGCCATAGAAGTCAATGCCAAATACAATTTTTGGTTCCCCAAAGAACCTTTCAACCTTTCTGAAAGTGCATGTATAAGTACAGTTTTCCCTAATGAACATGCATATAGAAACTGATACATAAAATGAGGAAAAGGCACATATCTGATCAAATTTCCATTTAATGGAAAATGTGTTTGAAGGGTTGTAGATGTGAATGAGAATTACAGCAGCAGGACAGGAACAGAAAAACAATCCTCGGATAATTATTCATCACACACATTTCCCTGCCATCCCAACCTGGAGATGAGAGTGACACAGATACATAACGCTCACCTGATGCTCGTTCATATTAAAACAACAACAAACAAACAAACAAACAAAAAGAAATTCAATACCATATTTACACTAAAAATAATATGCAATATTAATAACATTCTGGAAATCTCTGAAGATAGATACACATTTACATATTAACACCCATACTCTGCATAGTGCTCTAAATATCACAAGAAACATATTCCTTCTCGGTCTAGTACGTCTGTGTGCAATAAAAGATGCCGGCTTACATTACTAACCCTAAAAAAAGGGCTTTTGACACGGCAGGCTAAAAGTAAAATGCTGAAAGCTTTAGCGTTTCTGGAATATAATTTCACGACATGCCATTACCACCAAGGTATATTGTTTTGTTTTATGCCCCTAATTTATAATAAGCACTCACAAACAGTCAGGGAATAAATATCTGCAGCGATTTAGCAGATATATATTATGCAAGGGAAACATTTTGGTCAGGTTACACTGGATATCTAATGGAAGATGATGAAATTTGGGCTAATGCTTCGTGATAAGCAACTCATTCAGGCATCTGACTGACCGAGATGGTTTCTGATTAACAAATATCGTAGTTTACATTATTGCACATATAGCTGATTATGTCAGGTTACATATTAGAAAACATCTCACAGGCTTCTTTGATGGCCACAGACATAGAAAGACACACAGTAAACTCCTCAGTAGCTTCGTTTCCTCTGTACATCTTTCCTCTGTGATGAAGTGCTTCTTTTCCAGGCCTTTTTTTTTTTTTTTTTTTTTTTGGTTCTTTCTTGATTTTTGGATTGCAGGGCAAAGAGTTCTGCCTTCAAACCCACATCTACAGACTAATGATGAGGGGTGTTTATGCAGGTCTGTGTGCTTGCCCTGGGCCCAAAGGAAAATTATGCCAAAAAAAAAAAAAAAAAAAGAAGAAAGGAAGAGGAATAGCAGAGGGGGACGGAATAGACCATCTGGAGTAGGTGCGTATGTCCTAATCGGCATATATAATAAAACCAGAGAAGGTGCTGTACTTGTTGTTGTTGCCCCCGTGGGCTTTACCCCCGTCTAATTTGATGTAGACTTCGTCTCCGGGCTCCAGATGAAGAACAGCGCTGTTGCTGGCGTAGTCGTAGTTTTGATCTGCGTCCTGGGCGATGGCGCTGGCACGGACCTGCAGGAGGAGAGGAACATTGTCAGATGGAGAAGACGCATATGCTTTCCATGAATATATATATTAGGTCTCGAGGTCTTTATAGACCCTCATGAGGCTCAGAAAAAAAGCACTGAGTTTATTTAGTCTGAGTGTTTGCTAATATAGTAAATATAAGTTAATATTTAATGTATAACACACATGTAAGTATATGTTCATATTATCATATTGACCACACCTTTTGAAAAAACCTTTTGTATCAATGAGAAGTGCAGATTTGTTTGTTTTTACACCAGGACATAAAACAGTGGCATGTATGGTGATGTTAATGCATATGAATTAAATAAATACATAATTTTTGTGTATGTGATATATATTACAAAAATTGGCAATTTTTTTAGAGCACCTTTTGTATTTTATTAACAAATTTTGTAGATACATATGTAAATTATGTGTGTGTATATATATATATATATATATATATATATATATATATATATATATATATATATATATATATATATATATATATATATATGTGTGTGTGTGTGTGTGTGTGCGTGTGTATAAATTTATATAGTGGTTTTACGTATGTAAAAAAAATTGTTAGATAGAGAGAGAGAGAGAGAGAGAGAGAGAGAGAGTGAGAGAGAGAGAGAGAGAGATTGTGAAGCTTTTCATGCAAGAAAAAAACTCTAACCAGCAATATTGGCAAGGTTAGCTTTTAATGAGACTAGAATTCATTTAATGTTCTTAATATATGTCATGCTGGATCCTGGTGCTGCATGAAACACGTAAAATTGCTTTGACTCACTCAAGCTGTTTCATCTATTAACACAGTTTAAGTTTTCAATTTAGGTGTGAATTAATTCAAGTCATTAATTTTCACCTTGATAATCTGCATCCAATACAAAATTAATTTTCTTAAGATCACTACCTGAAAACCCTATCCAAATTCCTACTTGAACTCAAGTTTAATACTATTTGTTAAATAAAAAAGATGTAAATCTCTTATTTGATTAGACAAATGCAGAATATATATATATATATATATATATATATATATATATACACACACACACACACACACACACACACACACACAATAGTCAACATCTGAAGTAGATGAAAAAAGTTAATTAAAGTTGTCCTAAGACGAGAACACTTTTTTTAGGACAATTTTGATGAAAGGTTTTGATCCACTTCAAATGTTGACGTGTTTGTGTGTGTGTGTGTATGTATATATACACTGCATTTAATTAGTAAAAGAAAAAGGTGCTGCATTATTTGAAAAACACCTGGATTTTTCCACAATAAACCTATGTCATAAAGAGAATATTTTAGTGCTTTGTGTTTGCGCCTACTCACCTGGTTGTTCTTGCACAGATCAGCCCACATGCTGGTTCCGTCTCCTCCTCTCATGAGCACATGGTAGGTAAAGAAGTATATTCCCGGTATGGAGCAGGTAAATTTGCCCGTGGTTGGGTCGTAATGATTCCCGAGATTCGTGACAACGTCGTCAAACTTCAGCAGCTCGTAGCCCTCGTGCTGCTTTTTGAGCCCTGCGTAAAAGGCGATTTTGGGCACGGTGCTGTAGGTGGCCGCGCTGATGGCGCCGGTTGCCATGTTTGGTCCCGGCTGCCCAGGTAATCCAGGTCGTCCCGGTTCCCCCTTCTCTCCAGGAGGTCCAGGGGGTCCGGGTTCACCGGGAGGGCCCCTCGGCCCCACTTTCCCTGGGCGTCCCGGTTCACCTTTCGGACCTTGTATAAAAGTTGGTAAAGACTGCATAAGGCTGCTGTCCCGGGCCGGGTCTGCTGAGACCGTGCTGGTCGGGGATTTGGTACCGTATGGATCGCAAACCATCCTGCAGGTGCCGAGCATCTCGTAGTGCGCGGCGGATGTCCCGGCAGAGCTCACCAAAACCGGGATCAGGATCACCAGCACCAGGACCATGACCACACCGAGCACCCCAGCCACGATCAGCCGCTTCCTGCCGACGAGTCGCGTCAGCACCGGCCGATCCTCCTGTCTGCTTTTGGGAGAAATTTTGAAGGTTGGTGAGGCACCTCTACAGATGAGAAAAAAAGTCCTATTGGTTTTGTTAATGAACTCCTGGCGCCGGCCCCAACAGCTTCTCTTTTTTTCCTCTTGTATTCTTCTCTCACTTAACTTCTTTTCTGCTGATGTTGGCTCACTCACAGCCCCGCTTCAGCATCAGCATCAGCTCTCCAGAAGCGCATCACCATCAGCGTCTCTCCACATGTGGACGCGCAAAGGGAAAAGCTCCACCGATGGACGAGAAAAGCTGCCTGAGATCCTCGAACACTCCCTGATATCCTTCCCTCGCTTTTAAAGTCTTTCCTCTGTACACAAAAGACGGGATGAGCTGGATAAAGCTGGATGTCATGAAGATCTGGAGAACTGAGACGCTCTCTGCGTGAGTGAAAGCGCAGCGCAGGACACGAGAGAAAAAGAGGGAGGGAGAGATCCAGCACTGTCTTATAACACACCAAAACGCCACATCACACATCAGACATCTACACAGTACAGAAACAGACACAAAAGCAGCATTCTAACACAATTCTAGACTGTTCAAAACACTTTAAATATAACGGGACAAGTTGTGACACTTGAGGGAATCTGGTGGTCATGAACATTGATTTCAGATGAATACCTTATGAAACAGGCCTACTTTCTGAAGTTAACAACCCATCAAATCTATTTCAAGCTACTTATTTGAATTACTACTAATTATCATAAATATTTAATCGCAAAATGCATTTATATGTTTAAATAAATAGAATATTCTAATCATAAGTAAAAAAAAAAAAAAAAAAATCTAAACAAAAAACAATGCAATCCAATGCAACAACAACAACAAAAAATTCTAAACGTTTTGGGTAACAAATTGTTATCAATCAAGAGTATAAATCAAATATATTTATACTTGTTGCATTTTAAATTTTGTGGCGTAAATGCATTTATGTCACCTCAGCTTCATTTAACAGTCTGTATGTACATGCACGCGCGCCTGATGCTTTGTTAAATACACTTTTAATACATTTGGATTTTGAATATTTTAATATCACTGAAACATCTTTAGTTTTTTTAAGATGTGCAACCCAAACTTTTGTCTCCTTTTAATACAGCTGATGTTCTAGGTCACTGCACAGTGAAAAATTAAGCTATTGAAAATGTTTATTCACATATCCCTGAGAATGAGCTTTGAAGGTAAAGGTGCAACCACTAAATGACACATATGCCAATAGTATAGACCTGCCAGTGATGCACTGCCACTACAGGATGCAAGAACAAATCATTCATTTAACTCCAATCTGGGAATCGACCACCTTGCAGTTGCACGACTGTGTGCTACTAAATGGTTGAGGTACATCTCTCAAGATTTCAACAGGTTAGTTGGTTAGTAACCTCTGTTTCGTGTGATTATCGGTTAGATGGACTGGTTGCACCGTTGGCACCGAATCTGTTGTATTGTTCTGAGTTTTGACTCAGCGAGGTCTCGAATGCTTCCAATTATCTTCAGACAACACAATGGGCCACTATCCATACTGTTTACCCTCAGCGCTTGATGAAATTCTAGGTTCAACAGCGTCTCTGGCGACGCCATTTTATTGGTCGGCATGGGACCTGCTCTCCAGAGGAGTTTCCCTGGCCCCATAAATCAAGCGACAAAAATCAATGACCTCGGTTAGTGAGGGCCGTAATGCCCTTCAGCGTATGAGCTGCATAGAGAGTACGCCACGAGAAATTGTTTTAAACAGGGTGATAAAACAAACTAAACAAACAAAAAAAGTAATCAAGCAAAGCAAAATCGCTACAAGTCTGTAACTCAAGGAAAAGAAAAAGACATTCAAGGATTCCTCTGAAAGGTCAGTGAGTAATTGTCGTCACATGGTGATCCATCGCCATTCAGACTCATTTTTAAACTTCAGTGTCCCATTTCCTATCGACACTGGCAGAAGGATGGGACAAGCTCAGGTCGGGATCTAAACAACTGCATCTCCGCAGAGCAAGAGATTGATCGGCTGAAGACTTTGGGCTGTAATGAATGTCCAGCAGTTTGCTGAAAACTTTTACAAACCACACCTCTCACCGTTTCGAATCCAAAGAAAACTTTCAAAAGTGGATGAAGAATCCAGAGGGTCACAAGACAGTTGAAGAGTGGAAGAGGCTCGGTACAGGGTGTGGACTTTGCCATGGACAGATGTTCCTGCTGAGAGCAAAAGGAAAAAGTATTGGGGTGAACGTGTGCTGGACAGATGTGCCTGCTGAGAGCGTGAAGGAGGAGGACAGTGGCGTCTGGACAGGGTAATAATAATGTGAGCAGAATATTAGCAAAGAGAGACAGGAAATCCCATGCGGCTATCATGGACCTTCTACAAAAACACAAGCCATCATCATCTGACTCACAGCATTGAAAGGTCAGCTCCTTTACCCCTGATCTGCTGTCATGGAGGTGGTCCGGACCATGACAGGGCCTCCGATGGGAAGATCGTTTTTAGATGTGATGATCCTCTGTAACGGTTTCAGATCACACCCAGCAAATCAAGCATTCGCTTCAGAACTTTCTTGCAAGGAGCGGCAAACTTCTCTTCCAAGCACTTAATAAGACTTCAGATTGGTGGCAATTACCAAAAATAGAAAATACATGCTTCTAATGTTTAGTCTTCAGTGTCACAGTAAAGACTTTAACAATGTTACGGAAGAAAATACATACTGTTCTGGAAAAAAATGCTTGAAAATATTGAGCAGAAAATAAGTTTTCAACTTTGATAGGAAATTTTCTTGAGCAGCAAATCAGTATATTAGAATGATATCTGAAGGATAATGTGACACTGACGACTGGAGTAATGATGCTGAAAATTCAGCTTTGCATCACAGGAATAAATGACATTTTACAATATATTCAAATATAAAACAGTTATCAACCTGAACCTTTAAATGGAAATGTATATTTTACAAGATTTGCTTAGTTATGCCAACTTCTTTCCAACTTACGATGGCTGTAAGAAAAATCTGAATCGTCCAACAAAATTGTGACTTTATTTCAATGTCAAAAATTCAGTACATAGCTCACAGCATTGCGTGCACGATTAAACATTGTCAAATGTTACACATTTAAATGTGATTGCAATGAAATGGCTTGTGACCTTTAAAAATAAGAAATAACATCCATAAAAAATAAAACTTCAAATTCTGCCAAGCTTTGCAGAATTAGATGTTAGTGTAAAAAACATAAAGCTGTAGTGACGGCAGAAATGGCAATATTATTGAATTATTAACTGGTTCAAGAAACTGGTTCTTTACAAATACCACTGTATGCTGTTCTGTAAAAGGTTGCACCGTCATGTTATCTAGAAGTAAGAAACAATGGCCAACCACTTCAAAGAACACCATCTGTGGTTTGTCGCGATATCTTGTTGAACCTCTCAAATGGCCACCAGGGTGTTGCTGTCTGGAATCTGCTGTGTACCATCTGAAACTCCCGTTTGCAGCCATTCATATCTGTCATTAAGAGGCAGAGGAAGCAGTCACCAGTGTACCCCCGGAGGCCTGACACAATCCTGCTCAGACTCCACTAAGACCCCAAACTCCTGCAAAATCCCTGTATGGATACAAAACTCTCATCACCACCTCCCAAAATTCACCGCTCTCCTCGTCTGGATGGTCGAGTAGGACAAAACTCCTGGCGCCTCTCGAGACACAACAAACACGTTCAGAAAAGCTGATTAGCACCCAATGCAGGTCTGACTTGACAGAAGCAGAACTTTGAAGGCAAAAAGTGCCATTGGACAAGAAGGACACTTGGAAAATATGGCTGGGGCATATAAAGAGTGGAGTCAATTGGAGGTTACATTAACGTAATACTGAAGCAATATAAAACATAATTTCTGAATAAATATCAAATGGAAAGGCACATGCAGTGAGGTTCATCATCTTGGATGGTCGGATCAGCTCTTCATCACCCTCTTCGTTACTTGTTCTTGGCCGCCAGCGGCTTGCGGCTGATCTTCTTGGATTTGTCGGCGTTCTTTTTGGGTGCCTCTGGGTTGGCCTGCAAGTGTCGCCCGTAAAGACTGCAAAACACAAACAGACATTGTGTGATCACACCTGGCCACTCATAGTTTCTGCAAAAGGCTTGAATACAGAGTAGCGAGGAAGAGGAGTTATATTTTTAGTGTTAACCAGCTGAAAGAGGATTAATTGAGTCCAACACACTGACAGGTCCCCCACTGGGACACTGAACTCTCTGTGCTGTCCAACACCCCTCGGCTACAGCTGTGTATGGCACAGAGAGACAATTATCCACAACCACCCTACACACAGAGCTGAGAGAGAAAGAGAGAGAGAGGGGACATGTAGGGAGAGCAATTTCCAGTCCAGTGGTCCCTCTCTATTTCTGCAGCACTCAAAGGCTGGGTTCAGTGATACGAAGGAAAAGACAAAGAAAGAGACGGAGAGAGTAAGGAAGAGACTTAAAGTGAATGAGAGTGACCATGTTTATTATGGAGACAGGATTCATTGGCTCTGTACCACTGCTTTGCTATACACTGCCTACAGTACATAGGCAACACTTGGATTCAGAACATTTTACCAAAGTGACATGACATACATACAGCCAAGTATGGTGATCCATACTCGGAATTTGTGCTAGCATTTTACTCATCCAAAGTGCACACACACACACACACACCTTGAACACACCCCCAGAGCAGTGGGCAGCCATTTATGCTGTAGCAGTTGCGGGTTTGGTGCCTTGCTCAAGGGCACCTCAGTTGTGGTATTGAGGGTGGAGAGAGTGCTGTACATTCACTCCCACCTCTTACAATTCCAAAGACTTGAACTCGCAAGCTTTTGGGCTACAGGTCTGAATCTCTAGCCATTAGGCCACGACTTCCCTTAAAGGGATAGTTCAACCAAAAATCAAAATTATGTCATTACTAATTTACCCTGATGTCATTAAAAACCCGTGAGACCTCCGTTTATCTTCGGAACACAGTTTAAGATATTTTAGATTTAGTCCGAGAGCTCTCAGTCCCTCCATTGAAACTGTGTGTACTTTATACTGTCCATGTCCAGAAAGGTAAGAAAAACATCATCAAAGTAGTCCATGTGACATCAGAGGGTCAGTTAGAATTTTTTGAAGCATTGAAAATACATTTTGGTCTAAAAATAGCAAAAACTACAACTTTATTTATCATTGTCTTCTCTTCCGTGTCTGTTGTGAGAGAGTTCAAAACAAAACAGTTTGTCATATCCGGTTCATGAACGAATCATTCGATGTAACCGGATCTTTTTGAAACAGTTAACCAAATCGAACTGAATCATTTTAAACGGTTCACATCTCCAATACGCATTAATCCACAAATAACTTAAGCGGTTAACTTTTTTAATGTGGCTGACACTCCCTCTGAGTTAAAACAAACCAATATCCTGGAGTAATTCATGCAGTCAAACAGTACACTGACTGAACTGCTGTGAAGAGAGAACTGAAGATAAACACCGAGCCGAGCCAGATAATGAACAAAAGACTGACTAGTTTGAATAGTTAATTAAGTTAGGAAATATTTTTTTTATAATTACTTTTCATGTCATAATTTCACAGTTTTAACTTTATCATAATTATGACTTAGTATCTCTCTGGAAATGGACTTCCATAGTATGGGCTCCAGCGTTCTTCAAAACTGCCCTGAAGGTTTGGAACAACATTAGGGTGAGTAAAAGGATATCAGAATTTTCGGTGAAGTATTCACTTTAAAATGCTGTCTATGTAGGCAGCTCACTAGGTTTTGGTACACAGCCTACATCTTTACAGCCGTCCTGACTGCTGCTTCCTTTACCTCATTAATACTTATCCCTGATTGGATGTTGACATAGTGGCTGGTGATTGCAGAGTTAGCAGCTCTACATCTATCATGCCTAGACCATAACTATGACGTTCCCAAGTGTAATTAAAGAATACTATTTGAGGGAGAATTCTAATTGCAGTGCAATGAAATGTCAAGCGGCAGCTCAGATTCATGACTAAAGTTCATATCAAATATTTACAAAGGACCACACAGGGCCCAGGCTGAGAGCAGCCATTCTCAACCCAGCTTTCAGCATTTGAGTCACTTTAATTACATCGTAAGAGGAAGACACTAAATATTCTTTCTGTAAGCAACTGCTTTATGCACAGTGACCTACGGTACACTTTTTACTTATAACATTTTGATGTCAGAAGGATTGCTCTTTACAGAGATTGAAACTTGATAACCTTTCAGCAACAAACTCAGAACTTCAACCAATCTGCCACAATACAAGAACAGAGGAAAGCAGTTTTGCAAAATGAAAACCTTCTCATACTAAGTATGATCTGTTTTTTTCTTCTTTAGTTTTGTGACTTGCTGAGCACTTCACTCATCAATGAGTCAGTCAGTCTCTCTCGTTCACTCTGTATGTCTCTTAAGCACTAAGCTGCTGGTCCATCTGTGCGGTCCTGTCTGAGGTTCTTCCCTTAGGGCCTGGAGGTTCCTGTTCTTTCCTGCTTCTTCTGGAGCTGCCCAGCAAGGCACAGAGGCAAGAGCCCAGCAGGGAGTCACTACTCAAGCCCCTACGGACTCTCAAGAGTACAGAAAAATCTGAATCCTTTACTGCTTTTTATCTCACACATGCAGCAAAAAAAAAAAAAAAAACACTTCACATACAAAAAAAACTGCACTGTTCACAAAAATTAGCACTGACTGTGAGGTGTGTGCATGTGCTGGTTTGTAAAGCATGGGTTCATATGTTTAATTCAGTGTTTGGTGATCGAGATATATGGAATGTGAAACGAAGAGGGTTTCACTTACAGGAAAAAAAGAGAAAGAGACTACTTGCAAAAAGAAAAAGACAACAATATCAACTGTCCAGAATGTTTGACAAAAAAGTAAGCTAAAATAAAACATACAAAACACATATATATATATATAAAATACATATATATTTATATATATATATATATAAAATACATATATATTTATATATATATATATATATATATATAAAATAATCAGAAAATGGAAAAACTACAATAAAAGGTAAAATTAAAAAACAGTAAATAAAAAAATACTGAAATAAAAGATGCAAAGAAATACAATAAAAATTAAATAATTCACATAACTGTCCTTGTAAAGAGAGTAGATGATAATGGGCTTTCATAAATAAATCTACATTAAAAATATGTATACAAAAACGATATTTTCATATTCACATTTTTGTTCTCTTTGCCACTTTAATTGATATGATGTAAAGACAGGAAATGATAAGCAAAATTGTAAACTCTAATCAAACTTGTGGTGACTTAGTGCATTACAGTGCATTAAATATTAGGCTATGGCACCAGTGTAAACATTTTAAACTTTTTCTATTTTAACTAAACATCTGTAACTGTCTGAACCAGACAAAAGGGTCATTTAAAGATCAAGGGCCCTATTTTAACGATCTAAGTGCATGGTCTAAAGCTCAATTCGCAGGTGCACTTAGGGCGTGTCCGAATCCACTTTTGCTATTGTTTAGACCATGCTACAGGCACATGGTCTAAACAAATGGGCGCAAATGCATTTGCTATTTAAACAATGCTGCGCAGGATGAGAAAATGAGAACCGTGTTGGGCTGAAACTAGCAAAAACACCTGCGCCACGCCTTGCACCGCATTTCTCTGGGTGTATGATAGGGCTCCAGGTGTTCACTTTTTTTATTTTCATGATATGATCATGTATGCAGAAGAATGCTGAAAGCATGATAAAGAGCAGATACGTTCATGTATGAATTCTGTGTATGTCTGTTCGCAGACTGTGAGTTGTTTTTTAACTGACTGAAGGAATCAGTGTTGACAGATGCACGTAGATGTTTGCGCTGGTGTCAGGGCTAAATTGGGCTGTTTTACAGGACGCTGGTATGCAGGGGGGTGTGAGTTGAATCTGAAAGCCGTTCTCTCTCTGTCAGTGTCCCGCAGCCTTGACGGACTCTCTGGCAGGAAGACAGCGCTGAAAGTAACTCCCAACACATCTAACACAACGTCTAAAGATCAACACGTTGAGGCTCCATAATGCTGTCATCAAATGACCAAAGACCGTGTCAGAATCCTGTCCAACATCCAAACTTATCTCTGATCAACTACTGTCTGAATCCTTTATATATAACTTATTCTGATCCCTGAACAAATCATTTTCAGTGAGTTGGTCAAAATGATTTGCAAGTGTTTAAATATCCCTCAATTGTGAAACGTTTTTCCAAATTTGATGTAATTTACATATGCTAATCCAAAACAATGATGAACATAATAAAACATTCATATTTTTGCACATTCACCACTAAACTGTATAATTGAATCAAGGAAATAATTTCCAAACTGTCTTTGCTAGCTTGTCTTGTCTCACTCTGCATATTTATATATCATAATTTTATCTCAAATCAATAAAAAAAAAAGTATTTAAGAAAAAAGAATCTTATTTAACAGGAAAGGAGCAATGTAAGTGTGACAATGAACTGTTCATTATGAATCTGATTCCTTTTTGAGTAATTTTGTGACATTTTTTGTTTTGAGGAAACAAGCAGCTGGACAATATGCAAGCCATTTTCAATCAGATATGTATTTTATTACAAAAATTAAAGGTAAAATGCTGTGCAATGAACAGTCAAATGCTTTGATCATGAATGAATCATCCGTTTGAATGAATCTGTTGATTCTCAATGACTCACTCATTAACAGTCACTTGCTGTCACCTACTGGCGGTTTTAATTTCACATTTCTAAAAAAAAAATTTCCATGTTTTACATAATTTCAAATATCACTATTCAGCATTTTATGTTAAAAACAAAACATTATTTATGCATCTCTAACTACAGGTTAAATGCATCCATGTCCCCTCTGAGATACATTAAACTGTGTGTTAATACATCTAAATGCTATTTCAGATACATATTCCAGAAATGTTTTCTTATGTTGGAACAAAAGACACTAAGTACTTTACCAGATGAAATGCTTCTTATTCTTACCTAAAAATGCAAAATGAATTAAATTAATTATACAAGAGTTTAAACTGAACACAATATTGCTACTCAAGCTGTGCATGAACATTTATATATATGTTATATGTATAGAAGAGTTTGATTCCAATTCCATTTTGATTAATTTGTGTAAAAATGTTTCCTTTACCAAGAAAGTTGCAAGATGAAACTGCTAGTTTGTTTCAAACTTTCACATAGCATCTTTAGATTATAATAACATTAAAAATTAAAATCCAGATTTCAAAAATACTTTTCTTACTTAAGTACAATAAATATCACATACTTTAAGACTTTTATTCAAGTAATATTCTACACAGTCACTTTAACTTCTACCAAAGTAATCTTCTGGTAAGATATCTGTACTTTTACTTGAGTATGGCTTTCAGGTACTTTATACACCCCTGGTGACCAGTCAAGCTACTTTTAAACTGTTGCTATGGGTTGATTTTCCCAAGTGGGTTAAAGTGTAACTAAACCCCTGTTCAGAGCCTGACTCCACCCACTGACAATATTTGAAAAATGCTGAAAAGTGGGCAGATCACAGCGGAGATAGAGGGGATGAACCTAGGGCGGGGCTGAGCGAGTGCGGCGTGATCCTGAGACCCGCAGTGACGGATTGATTGACAGCTGCTGTCAGAGTCGCTAAAATGGAGAGTGACTGTAGTGACGCAAGTAGCTTTGCAACAGAGCGATCATTTGAAGTAGAGGACTTTTCTCCCCCACTTTCACCTGAAGTGGAGGGTGTCGAGGTGTCTGTTCATATCAATTCGAGCCGCTGGCTCAAACTGCGGTCTTAACTCCCGCATCGCGTCGCTTTTCAGCGCGAGCTGTGTGGAGAAGCCCATTTCCACCTCCATTGCGTTGGAGAAGCAATCCCGTGTAAAATGCAGTTTGCACACTCGAGCTCTAGGCGGGAACTTGCGGTCTTCCAGGCCAAGTGCATGCAACCACTGGCGCTTAATTTTAAAGTCTGCTGGTAAACTATGCAGTCCAGCAGTGCTGAAGCAACCAGCAACACACCTCCGTACCATCCTGACCACTGTACTAAATACAGATAAATCTACGCTAACTTGAAGATCTAAATAACTATATAATTGCTATGCTGAAAGATGCTATAATAGTCTACTCTGATAGTTACCAATACTGGCAATTCCAGCTCCTGACTCACTACAGTGATTTTGATGGTTTTATACTGCCAAGGGCGTGGTAGCTCGTACCAAGGGGCGTGGTGAGCTGGAAACTGCTTACGTCACCTGCCACCGCTTACGTCACTTGCCACCGCAACATCCAATAGGAAAAATCAACTGCAGTAGCCACCGTTAAACCTGAAGAGGGCAGCACTCAGATGTTTTTACACCATATATTGTAAAATTAAAACACTTTATACTCAAATGTCAAAAAAGTTACTCGAATCAATGAACAGCACTAATAAAGCCCCATTCTTATAGATCAGTAACTAAAAAAAGTTGGTTTAGGGTTTAGTTACTCTTTAAAGGTTTGAAATATTGCATAAAGTACATTTGACTGAAATGCCTGAAACATTTTGAATTCAACCTGTGATAAAACGGACTTTTTGGACTTTGGACTTTTCATGGACTTTTTCATTAACTGTTCCCTCCAGGTGGACTGACCTGCCCTCCTTAATCCTTAATCATTTTCAAGAAACTGCTGAAAATACATCTGTTTTATCATCAGTTGACTGTCTATCTCTAGCACTCTCTAGGCTATTTCTATTCTAACTACTTGCTTTATTTAAAAAGAAAACAACCTTTAACAAAAACATTATCTTTTCTTTTTCTGATCTATTTACTTGTTTTATTTTTATTTAAAAATGAGCCTCTAACACTAGCATTCCCTATTCTTTTTCTATTCTATCTACTTGTTTTCTTTTATTTATTCTAAAAACAAAACAAGCAAACAAACAAACAAACAAAAAACCTTGCTACGGATATACAGTATGCTATGTTAGGTGACACCAACTCCTGTCTCCTGGAAATGAATCAAAATAATATATTGATATTTAATATTAAGTTAACACTTTACAATAAGGTTTTATTAGTTAAAGCCAGTTAATTGATTAACTAACATGAACGAACAATGAACAATACATTTCATTCTCAGTTCATGTTAACCAAAGTAACTAACTGATGTTAACTAATGAACCTTATTGTAAAGTGTTACCAATATTAATAGAAATTCTTTCCAGTTTTATTGTGTTACTTTCAGTAAAAGTGTGGTTATTTTATTAGTTTTTTAAGAGAAAGTAGGTCATGAGAGCAGGAATGATAGCTTGACAGAGGTGGAAAGAGTACAAAAATATTCTACTCAAGTAAAAGTACCATTACATTAATGAAATTTTACTTAAGTACAAGTAAAAGTACCAGTCTAAAAATCAACTCAAGTAAAAGTAAAAAGTAGCTCATTTAAAATTTACTCAGAGTAAAAATTACTTAGTTACATTTTAACAGTGGGAGGGAGTCAAAAAAGGGACAGGCCAAGGGGTGTCAAACTCAGTTCCTGGAGGGCCACAGTCCTGCACAGTTTAGATTTAACCCTAATTAAACACACCTGATCCAGCTAATCTAATCATTTAGGTTTATTTGAAAACTACATGATATGTGTGCTGGAGCAGGGTTAGAACTAAACTCTGCAGGGCTATGGCCCTCCAGGAACTGAGTTTGACACCCCTGGGATAGGTCTATTAATCTCAAACTAGTTGTTTTTAATTAAAGGAATCAGTTATTTAGAATAATAAAACATTTGGGCTGTTACCAGGCAAATCAGTATCAACAAACTCATCTTTTAATGCAGAGGAAATGCAGAAGATTCATTGGAAGTGGCATTTAGATGTATTACACTGTTTAGTGCAGGACAAGAATGCATTTAACCTGCAGTTACAAATGCATGAATAATGTTTTGATATACAAAACATAAAATGTTGAATACTCATTTGAAATGATAAAAAATTAATTATAAAAAAAAAATCAAAAGATACTTTAAATGTGAAATTAAAATGGCCAGTATGTGTCAGCAAGTCACTGTTAATAAGTGAGTCATTGCGATTGAACCGAATCATTTAAACGGTTGATTCATTCAGGAACGAAACACTGTCACGTTGCTCAGAGACGCAAAACTGTGCTTTGGTGGCTGTGTTTGGAATTATGTTCTGTTGTAGAAATAGAGCTAAAAAAGGCAATATGGTGTCTAAAACGCAAGTCTCTTAATTAACTTGTTTACTGAACTGTTATATGTATGTATGTATATATTCATGATGATTTTTGGAGGAAAAGACGGCATTCATTGTGTGATTTTGATTTAATGTATGAAATTATATAAATATGTGAATTTTCTGCCCCTATATCTTCAATTTTGTGATCATTCTAAATGCATTTTAGGAGACTGAATCACACAGTGAAAGAACGCACTATAAATGCGCGTGCACATCATTAAAACAAAAAACATGATATTATCGCAGATGATATATATAGCACACTCCTCACCACTGTCTTTTTAGCTAATTTGTGCAAAACCTCTTGCTAAAATGTCAAAGCTTCATTTTAACCACCAATGCAACGATGCAATTATTTAGCTTACCTCTACATTCTTGCGAAGGGTTGATGTCTTGTCGAGATTTTATAAGCTGCTAGTTTGGTCTTCCTAAGCAAGTACAGCTTACACTGCATAATAGAGCATACATATGGCCAGGGGTTCACTTCATTTCCTTCGAGTTCAACTTCAGAATATGACGGGGTTTCGTTTTCAGCGGTGTCTGCACCACTAACGCCTGTTTTGTCCGTCTGCATCTTTCTTGTGATTTTAGCGCCAGTTTGCCCTCCTGCCCATTATTTACTGACGTAGTTTCCAGGGAGCGATTTTTTTTTTTTTTTTTTACTCAGTAATTAATGTGTTTTAAAATGTAGCGAAGTACAATACTTTAAACAAAATATACTTAAGTAAAAGTAAAATTACAGATTAAAAAAATTACTTTAAAAAGTATTAGTACACAAAAAAGCTACTCAATTACAGTAACGCGAGTAAATGTAATTCGTTACTTTCCACCTCTGTAGCTTGAGTATAACAGATACATCAGCTGGAGAAAGAACATAAAGCGGTTGCCTGATAAATGCATAGCTAACGTTATAACAACACATCTTTAAAAGGGAAACTGTCACATGAAATTGTGATTTGACTCTTTATATATTCATATTACTGCATACCTTCACCTGTAGTCTGGAAATGATGGGAAAATCTTGCCCTGCTCTGTGAAACCATGTTACCACAGCAGCATTGCAGTGCTGAAGTAACAGAGTAAAGAGTAAACACAAAGATTTATCCCCCATTTATCTGCTTTCCTCATCATTTACAGCCAATTAAAAGTGGACCGGGACAGCAAAATCTACAGAAGCTGCTTCCCGATGCTGCCAGAGACATTTTTTTTTCCTGTGAGTGCTCCAGTTCCACATGGGATAATTAATCTCAGTTAAAGTCAAGAGTGTCTAACACAGTCAGGGCGGCCGGTCATAAGTGTGTGTGTGTGTGTGTGTCAGAGATGGTGTGTTTCCGCACAGTGGCTTCCAAAGCATGTTCAGGTGTGTCAACAGTGAGAGGGAATGAATTAATGATAAATGTGCGGGTGACTTGTGGGTCATTGATTGGTCATTGAGGTTGGAGGTAATTTGTAAATGATGGTCCAGCTGCGATTGCATTAAAGGAGATCTGAGATGGTAGAGAATGAGATCACTTAAATGAGCCTCAGACCCATTGATTACAAAACAGCTGTGACAAACGGGATTGAAATAAAATTATAAATACAAATATATAATATGTAACATAATATATAACAACATAACACGTTAAATATATAAATTATGTAAATATACAATATATAACATATGAAATTCAATTCATTTAAATGAGATGTATAAAATATAAGTTCTATAAGTTCTATAAAAATATAACAACTTATGAAATTAAAAACTAGAATAGAATAATATATATTTTAGAGAAATAAATTAGATAATATGATATTCTTACATTTTTATATATACATATATCTAACATCATATATAATGCATAATAAATAAATATGATAAATTATTTGAGAAAAAAAAACAAATTCTAGACAATTATGTATTATATGTATTATATACACACGCACACACATATATATATATCCATACAATAGTGTGTAAAGTGTAAAATACAATAACTTACTAATAAATACCTCATAAAGTACATGTATATTGTAAATATATCTAAAATATACAATATAGGATATATTTAAAAATTATATAATTTCATTTTATATAGTGTAAAATATAATATATACATAACTAATACATACTTAAGTACATGTAACATAAAATATATGTAAAATACAATATAATAAATACTATATATACTATGTGTGTGTGTGTGTGTGTGTGTGTGTGTGTGAGAGAGAGAGAGAGAGAGATTACAATAAAACCCAATAATTACACATTCACAGTTTATAAAAATGGATTCACTAAAACAAACTTTCCCAGTTAAATGAACAAACCAATTCACTCAAAAGATTGACTTTCAGATTTTTTCCCCAACATTTCTTAATTACTTTCCAACACTGACACTTTGCAACTGAAGGGAAGGGTTATGGGAGATTTTATTTATAGAAAAGTGCAAGAAAAAGTACTTTTAAAGCATGAAGGGAGAGAGAGAGACAGAGAAAAAGGATGAGGAAGCACATCAGCGGCACACGACAGATCGTTTCTTCTACCCTTAACTACTGTTTAACACAAAGAAGCCCACAGCTAAACTTCTTTCAGCACAAATACACAATCACTACACTCATCTTAGTATAAAACACTATCCATGCTGACAGGCCCAACGGAAATCCATGCACCAGCTAAATGAGAGTAAATGACAATAATGAAGACGGATGGTGAACGGGCGCCAGAGCGGCTCATAACTGATCTCTCCCCTGATGCCCCCATAATCAACAAGATCTGCAGGACCGAGCGGCCACATTACTGCACAAGACATGAGACAGCCAATCACAGCAGGCTTTACCACCACTTTTGTACATGTACAGTCATGCTACACTGGATCATCTAGAAGATTAATGTTTTAGGAATCATTCATTGTTCGGCGTTGAGGTTAACAGCACTATCTGAGCCAGGGTGAACAGTAAGCAGAAGTCTGTGCTGAGTTTGGACTGGTAACGTGGCCTTTTATTGATGAACTCTAGCAGGAGTTCCTGTCTGTGAGCCCAAACTAATGAGGAGTGATGGAACTGCGCTCAACCTTTAAAACCTCCAGAACTTAGAAATGAAGAACACAAATACAGACTAGAATGCACAACACACACACACACACACACACACACACAGAGAGAGAGATAGACTGAACTAAAGTCTTACAGTTAGTCAAGCCACTGTTGCTTTCTTGTAGGCTTCACAACCTAACTGAATGCACAATACACACACACACACACACACACACACACACACACACACACACACACACACAGAGAGAGATAGACTGAACTAAACTCTTACAGTTATTCAAGCCACTGTTGCTTTCTTGTAGGCTTCACAACCTAACTGAATGCACAATACACACACACACACACACACACACACACACACACACACACACACACAGAGAGATAGACTGAACTAAACTCTTACAGTTATTCAAGCCACTGTTTCTTTCTTGTAGGCTTCACAACCTAACTGAATCAAAAGAGCTTCACTATACAGTACAGTACTTCACCATTGGTGTAATGGCTCTATTAACTGTAAATATGAATATGTAGATCTACATTTGATCGCTGCAGACACATCATGGAACAATTCAGTCCAATTCAACTTTATTTCCAGACTCAAGGTCCTTTAACAAGAAACACACAATACAAACCAAAACAATACACATTAAAAAAGACAGTTATACCAATACTTCACAGGGAACTGATATTGCACTTCAGTAAGCCTAGGATTTGACAACATTATAATAATAATAATAATATGTGAATCATCCAGGCGACAAATAAATGTATACATCAAAATTTCTCAATAAAACAGGGAATGATTGTACTCTTGCCTTACAGAATAAGTCACTTGCACTGCGCCAACCTGAAACTTACATAGGCTCTCTTTCTTAAACTTAACCCACAATGGAGCCGTATAAAAAGTACAATATGCTCTAAAAAGGTTTATCTTTACCTAACCTATACACATATAAAATTTACTCACCAACATATTTGCTTGAGCATATACTGTAACTTACGACCTTGCCTTTACATATCAGCTGTTGCCTATACACAGCCCAACATTACAGGCTTTCAAACTACAGTAATGCACATCTCACAACCTGCTCTTAAGTATTCAGAGACCGGCTTGGACTGTTCCAATATGGTGAATGGTTTATGTATAGCCCACTGAAACAGCCACTAATGAGGCATCTATGTATACATCTATGTCTGGATTGCCAGGTCTGCCAAACAGAACCAGCCCAATTGCTATTCAAAACTTTTTGCATTATGGTAAACCTGGTGTCAGTTCTATTGCAGCAGGGCTCTGACTGAGGAAGCAGCAATGCATGAATATAATTAGAAAGAATACAGAAAGGAAAGAGTTTGTCTGTGGAAATATCCAGGATGTAAATCACAGAAACTCACTGCATTAGTGTTCAGAACATATAGAGCACACAAAAAATACTTCCCACTTCCCCTGGAGAAAAGAAATGGTTCACGCATGAAATGAAAATCCTTGTTAACTCACCATCATGTCATACTAAACTCACAGAACTTTTACAAATCAAACCAATTGCAACCGAGATTTGGAAGCAACGACGTTCTGGAAGCATTTCAGCGCACAACAATTTAAATGCTTGCCAGTTTCTCACACAACGCTAATGCTCCTGGTCACCTTCGTTAAATATTTTTAAAGCATCCCCTAAAATTGTTATTTCATTGAGAACAAACAGATCAGAAACTAGAGAATCAACAGTTTTAGACAAAAACAAAGAAGTCACTGTGCATTAGTGAAACTGCAATAGAACATCAAGTGGGTTTATGGTTTGTATAGACAGTAACCCACTTAATCAGTCCATCTCAAGAGTATTTCAGAGTTGATCCATCTAATAAGCTTTAATCCTGTTATGCTAACAGATCTTTTACATCACATTAGTGGCAATTTGCTGTCATCTTTTTTCATTCATTTATACTTGGAGTAAATTATCAGTGCGCTCAGCAGAGTATATCTCATCAATAAAATTACTGACGAAAAAGACAGCAGATGAAGAGTTTTTTTTTTGATATATCAATGATAACAAATCTATTCTAAATTGTTTTTGTTAAATGAAATCAAGCTGAAAAAAAAAAAATTATATATATATATACACACACACACACACTGGATGACTTGCCTGAAATATCTGAAGTACTAGAATTAATAAAACAAACTGTATAATTTATAATATATAAATTATAAGATATAATTTTTAAAAAAAATATATAAATAGAAATAGAAATACTAAAAAACAAAAAAAAATATAAAATGACAATTAAAACTAACTTTTTTATTACAATTAAAACTTAAGATCTAAAAGTAAATGCTAATTCAATATATTAATATTTATGTAATAAATAATACTAAACATCACTGAGTTATATGAGAGACAGGTATCCACAAAACAAACCTAATATTATATCTTTTTGCACAAACAATTAAGTGAATGTATTTAAGTGTTAATAAAGTAAAACACATTGTTAATGTGCTGTTATTGTAAAAACGTGTCACGCTATCCTAAACAGTATCAAAAACACATAATGAAGTTTCTTCCAGAAAACATCTAATACGCTCTTAAAAATAAAGGTGCATCTATGGCATCGTGAAGCACCTTTATTTTTAAGAGTGTAGCACAATGCTCACTGTTTTCAAGTGTTATTTTAAGTTGTTAAAGCTGTTGTTTGTTACAATTAATAAATTAATAAATATTTATTCATAAACAAAAAAAATTATGTTTGGTCTCATCATTTTGGACATTACCATCAACAATGTACAATTTTCATTGACTAAAATATGCAATTATATAGTAAAATGACATACTATTTCAATCAGTTTAAAGTGAAAAAAACACACGAATATGTCATTTTAAAGGACTTTCATTAAAAAAGTAAATGAAAACAGCATTTGTGACCTTTGACCCCGGTGGTCACAGAATGAGGTGTCTCTTAGGGATGGGCGTTTTCCGCAAATATCACATTTGAATATTTGAGCTCACAAAAAATGAATATTCGAATATTCGTTTATTTAAATTAAGTTTAATGAGACAGACGTTATTTTTCAGCAACATTTATTGTTTCCGTCATTTTGAACAAGCTTACACACAATAAGCTTGAACATTACACATCGTGTTTTGTAGCTAACAATGCGTGCAAACAAACAAAAGTACAGATTAAAAGCAAAAAAAAAAAGTGAACAAAAAAAACACGTAAAGCAGCCTGCAGCAATTAGGCTATTGTAGAACGTAGCCTAGACTTAACTTTGAAACTTTTAAACTGTCAGCAAATCTTTTTTGCTATTGTTTTACATGTTCTTGTTAAGAAACATGGGGGAAAGTCGGCTCCTTCTGTTAACAATAAGGCTGGCCGCGGAGAAAACGTGCTCTGACGGCACAGACGTTGTCGGGACTCACAATAACGGTGTGCTAAGCGAATACGTTTTGTGAAGCGCTTCGTGTTTTCATTTCACCACTGAATGGGATCCTCATCTGGTGGAATACATGGCCCCAGCAAAAACTGTTCCCACTCGTCTCGGCTGGACTCTCTGTAATCATCGCTGAAGAACTGGCTCAGCCTTTTCCGACGAGTGGGCATTGCATCTTCTTCATCGTGGAGGCTGCATCTGCTCCACTCGCATGAAGGGAAATGTTCTGATAATGTTCAAAAAAGTTTTTTTTTCTTCTCTCATGTTTTCATCGAGAAACCTGAGATGTTTGTGCCGAGGGTCTAGGGCAGACGAGAGAAGAGGAGTTTTCACTGCATTCTCCAAGTTAGCTGTGTTTATTCATTGCTTGAGAGATGCCGCAACAATGTTCTTGAATTCGGTCACTTTCTGTGATTCTCCACGGCATATTTGAAGTACTGTAGAAGACCGCAGTTCTTAGGGGCCGTTCACATATCGCGTCTTTTGCGCGCTCAAGTTCGTTATTTCCAATGTAGGCGTGCGGTATGTGCGCTCATAAGCGAAGCGGTCGCAATGTGCACGAGGTGAGACGCGCCCCATTTTTTCCAGGCGCGTCCGCACCACATCAAGTTAAAAACATCTCAACTTTTCAGAGAGCCGCAAGCACACCGCGGGTCATGTAACAAGAACTAACCAATCAGCTCCATCCTTTCCTGTAAAGGATGTATATGGATTGCCATTTTGAAATAACTTTAGTAGCCGAGCTACTGAAAGCGATTTTTTGTGCTGCAAATCCATTTATCCTTTGCTGAAATTTCCGCGTCTTCATGGAGAGAGTGCGTCATTGTTGCTTGGCAATGGCAGATGGCTCAGGAGCGCTTCTGCCCGAGCGCTTTGGAGAAGGAGAAAGCCACGTGTTCCACGTGTTTTTAGGCGCGAACGGTGAACGGCCCCTTATTCATTCATTAATTATTTTTTGCTTGCATACATCTTCAAATATGCCATGGAGAATCACAGAAAGTGACCAAATTAGGTTTTATTGTGAACTTTTTTTTTTTTTTTTTTGGGAAATTCGAATATAATTTTTATTTATCGAATAATTAGTGCACACCCCTATTGTCTCTGAATCTCTTTATCAAAAACACACATGCAGTAATGCCCAGTCTGTGACCTTTCCTTCCTGCTGACTCATACGACCGGCCCACGACTGGATAGATGTGGGACTTCCTGCATGTGTGCATGTCAGGGTCTGTGCCGCTGGGAAGTTAATTGCGGTTGGTTTTTCAGTCAGCCCTGGACAGCTGTGAAGAGAGCTGCGGCTGTTGTACCGCGGTCAACAAGCGTTTAGAGTTAGCAATGAATAAAAGATGGCAGGAAGGCGGCTTTACGATATGTTAATGCATTATGAGCACGAAGAGTCTCCCCAAAGCTGTCAGTCAGATATAAGATCCTTCTGTCAGGTTAACAAGCCGCCCCATGAAATATGCATGACAGGTTACCCCCCCCCCCCCCCCTCCTCCTCCTCTGCCTGCGGTTCATGCTACGACCAAACCCACTGACAGAAGAGCAGGAAGCAAGAGGAGGGTAAAGACTTGTTGTCAACCGTTTTAATTCCAAACATCTGTGTGATTTCAAGATAAATGAATAGAATATTCGACAAAACGTCAGCACTCAAGAAACAACATGACTAATGATCTTAACGGCCATCAAATGAATGGTCAGGTACATCAAAACTAAAAAATTATCTCTTAAAACCAGGGCTGGATCTGAAAGGAAGGATGGCACATTTTAAAACTGGATTTAGCAAATCAGCGTGGCTTGTGAATATTAAAGGATCAGTTCACCTAAAAAAAAAAAATTGCTGTTAATTTAGTCACCATTCAGCCCTTCCATTATGAGCAGCGCATACATCATGAGCGTCATGTCATTCCATTTTATTACACATAACTTAATTTCTGAACTTGTCGGTTTTATTTTATTTGTATATATGGATTACTTGGGTTGTTACCAACATCTGGTGAATATTTCAAGTCAACAGTACCTTTAGAAATATATTTACTTAGAAAAACGGTGACGTGTTTAATACTTTTTTTACCCGCTGTATATATGCATATTTTGTTTAGATCCTGGAAAAAAATTATACACTATAATTCTGTTTTTAGATTTATTTTATTTTATGGAAGCCCGTATCCGCCACTGAAAAAAAAAGAAGGTAATTTCGCCTTTTAACTTTCAATTGTGAGTTTAAATTTTGCAATTCTTTTATTCTCAGAATTGCATGATACAAAGTAGGGAAGGGCGATATCTTATAATTTGCGATATACTGTACTGGTAAAAGTCTCCCCACGATAAGAATTTGTCTTCCCGTGATAATAACTAAAAAGTCTAGTTGTTGACATATTCCTGTGTCTGACAGTGTGAAGCGACATTGTGAAATGCGGACGTGAAATTGAGGAGTTTATCGCTAAATGAGGAGCATCTTCTACAATCTGGAACTGGTTTGGTTAGGGCTGTACAGTGCGCAAAAAATCGGTCTGAATAAATGTACTACAGTAGCACGCGTGCGATACAGTTATGCATGTGTATGAGCCTGTTTAAACCTGTTGTCTAACAAAGATATAATTTATTGACATGATTTTTCTCGAAATTAACTTAATAACATAGTTGAGTGTTTGAAATAATATCTATTTGTGACCATACGTGGTTTCCTGTTACAGAATGATAGTATTATATATAGTGCTGATAAAGTCGATTATGTCGATTAGCATTGCATTATAAATATACTTTCCTTATAAAAATACCCATGATTGCTTGAAGAACACAGATAAACCATATATTTTGTGCAATCGTATGTATTGTCTTCAAGTTTCATCAGTTAAAATTTCTCTATCAACATTGTGCATTTTATTAAGCAACAACTGTATACCTTTGTCCATATTAGGGATTTCATGGAGCATTGTCAGTAGTATTACTTCTGCTATGCATATGCAGAGTTTCTGCACAAGGGCACTCCCACGGATTCCAGTTTGAAATAAACACCCTATTTTGGATAGGGAAAAAAAATAGGAAACCTTTCTCTAAAGAAACATTCAGGATTCCCTGAATTATCGTCGTTGATATCGTTATCGCAATAAATACCAGAAATATTGTGATACATTTTTAAGCCCATATCGCCCATCCCTGATACAAACTCACAATTTAGAGTTATGAAGTATACAGAATAGTGAGATAGAAGGTCAGAATTGCAGGATATAAATTCACAATTGCGAGATATTTTCCTTGAAAATGCGAGTTTGTGTCTTGCAATTCTGCCTATTTTTATTTACTCAGAATTGCAAGTTTATATCCCACAATTCTGACTTTTTTTCCCTCAGAATTGTGAGATATACTGTACTATAAACTCTGGGGGGGGGGAGACTTCTCAGAATTGCAACTTTTTATCTCAAAAACTCGCAATTGTGTGTAATAAAGTCACAATGGCGAGATATAAACTAAAAATTCTTAGAAAAAAGTCAGAATTCTGAGATTATATCTTGCAAATTCTGACTTTATTTCTATATCACACACACACACACACACACACACTATCGATATATTGTGCACCCCCACTTAAAACAGACAGAGTATGCCCAGTTATAATGGTATAACCCTGCCGATTAAAAATTAAAAAATCTTGTGCCGTTTTAACGTTCTGGTATTTGGAAACGCTGGATCAGTGAACTTAAATGAGAAAATGTCCATCAGGAGTGAAAACTGTTTGAGGGGAGGAATAGTGAAAGGAAGAGAGAGCGAGAGGGAGAGAGGTGTGAGTCTTGTGATTTCTAAGCTGAAGGACATTTAGGCAGGTGAAAATGAAACCGTTGAACTGTGGACACACATCTACTGAGAATTACACACCGTTAAGGCTTGTCTAATTTGAGACAACCTACTTGTCTCTCTTGCGTGCATTCGCAGGCACATAAACAAACAGAGGAACAAACACACAAGCATTGCTTTGACGTTATAGATGAGCACAGGAGACTATAGACTGACTTACTGTGTGTGCGCTTTCATTCATTGTCAAAATCCCCAACTTATGTCTTATTCTAGTCCAAAAATACATTTCTGCTCAGAATGTCAATAAACAAAAGCAATGACCAGCCTTTAAGTCAACCTGGCAAGACATTTTTTTTACCCCAATTACCCTTTAATGCATTTTTCTGGAATACTAGTAAATAACTATTTTTTTACCAATAGGAACTCTATTAATTTATAATAACTACAGCAATAATAATAGCAAATAAAGACAGATTTAAGAAAGAAGAATGGTGTTATCATTGACATGTAAACTGTCTAGTTTTTACAGGACAATTAATCCCAATGGATAAAACCTTGTGAGACATGTTTTCCTCATAAGTAATTCATATTACAGAAGTAAAATAAGTTTTTAATGATTTTCTTGACTTTAGTAAAACCTCCAAGATTGGTTTTCAATGAGGAACCACACATGGTAAGTAAACATGATTATAGATAAATCAGCCTTTTTGGGGTTTGAACCTGCAGCCTTCGGATAACCAGACTAGACTACTTTTCACCACAAGGCTACTTCTGAGTCACTGGACTGAGATATCCCTCCTAAAACTTGAGGAGCAATTCTGACTAAATGTCACAAGAAGTACGAAACAACTACGGAAAGATAAATGGTGGTCAGAACTGCTTAGACTCAGATATTGTACTCAAAAATCTAACACATACGGCAGTTTTGACGACTGCCTGACACAAAATGGATGACAGCTTAAAATGCCATTGATTCAGTCAAACATTCCCATTTATCAGACTGAATATGCAATGTCAGCTCTCAGCGAAGTAACCTTCAAACCTTGTGGACTTTAATTCGATACAAAGCAGTGTATAGGAAGTATCCGATGCGCAGACTAACTTTTGAGTTCGGCAAAACACAAGAGCATTGGAACGGATGATACGCAGTCAACATATCGAAATAATTCAAAACGTTTCAAGCAGCAGTATCTGATTATTACGCACCACACAGACGTGCACACACACACACACATGGTCACGGTGTCAGCACACACTGAGATGCGCGGTGGTTCTGACTGTGCCCATAGGGGAAGATCAGTTCCGGTAAGTGGGTTACGGCGGTCCTCTCCAGACAGCGGCACAGCAAGCAGCTAAATGATCAAACAGAGGAGGATTTGCCTTCTGTTCAGGGGGATTGGTAAGTGGAACAGGGCCGTGAAACATATACTACAATTAGTCTGGAATCTTCCTTCCCCTAGGTCAAAAGGATTACGTCAGGTTTTTGTCAGATTTCAGCCATATTATTGAAGTAGTATTAAAATGCGGTAATAACATACTAGTGTATAAAATAGAAGCATTTATACTATATCACACATAGTACAACTATTTATAATATAATATACTAAATGCATTATATTTTTTATATAATTAATATATTATGATAACATTATATATTTTATATTATATAGGCTACTAGTTCTCTTACTAAATTTATATTGTTCTAATATATTTTTTATATATATACAGTATATATATATCGAGTACAATGTTGCTATATTATATATTTAATTTATATATTATATGAATTTTAATATTTTATATGTTGTTAAAGTACATCTTTTGTACCATGTTGCTACTTGTTTATGCTATTAATATATATATATAATATATATATATATACACACACACACACACACATTATAAAGCTGCAATATATATTTACTATATGTTGCTATAATCTATACTATGTTTAGTGCAACTATGCAGTATATTAAATCATTCAACAAATTTTATAAATAAAAATATAAATACATTAAAACAATATAAATATTCTAAAAACTTATACTAGTATATGATATAACATGTAGAACATTATAATACATTATATATAACATTAAAAATACAACTATAAATAAGATAAAACAATAAAATTATTATAATAACATATACTGTTAAAATAGTAAATAGAGGTTACACTGTTTCCATGATTCTATGTTGATTTTTTTTTTTTTTTAAAGAAACTATAAAAATTGAGACACATAATGATGGTGAGAACAATTGAGATAATAGTAAGATGCGAAAAGTCACAAACTTAGGTCCCATGTGTAAAAACACCAAATCACATGCTTTATACTTCATGCTATTTTTACACATCCAAATCACAAAAATTTTGCTTTTTATTCCCACTGCTTTATTATTGGTGAGCAAAAGGACCGTGTGGTCGGTGCTATTGACACCCGATGCAAAAAAAGTCAGAGTTTAAATTAATGCAAATAAAATATTTTCTGCAGGACATTTTATAGCATGTAAGGAGAAAGCAAGAGATAAAGTAAAGGAGAGAGAGAGAGCAACAAGACTTTCAGGGTAACGCCTCCAGCTTTCATTTTAATTAGTTTGATTGTGCATTAAATCATCAGATCCTGAAATAATAAGAGAACTGCACCTTTCCTCTCTTTCATCACCATCCTAAGGGTTGTTCCAGAAAAATATGTGCCACAATAAAACTGGCCTGTATAGAGGGACTAAATTTATACCTTGTATTTAGCAAGACATTTCAGGACGTTTCTCTTAGTTAAAGACCCAGGGAGGGTGCCTGGATCCACAGCTTCTTATATGCATTTTATCTAATCTGAGTTCTGCGACTAGCGTAGTGTTTTAAAGGCTGAAGTCATAGCATCCGATCCATCATGGTCTGAGGAGGGCTGCCCACTGGCTGGACAATACGTCAAGCAAACACCCCAATGATTCTTTAGTGACTGATGCCAGTGTTCAAGAGTTTGTGTAACTGGAGGTAGAGGAGATGAGCACTGCTACTAGGGATCAAACCAGCAACATTTGTGTAAGCAGCCTGTATCCTCACTACTGAGCTGATATCTGTGTCATTCAGATTTACAGCACATGCTTCTGGGCATTTAACAGCAGAGATAGAGAGATTCACTTACTACTTGTATGTCTCCGAGCGGATGTACTCAAAGACATGAGAGACACCCAACTGGAACTGGTCTGCGATGGGAGTCACCCAGGAGTTATTCTCAGCCTTAAACACCTGTTTTGGGCCTGTCAGGTCCAGGTTACCTATAGACATAAAGAGAGAGGAGAATCTGAGATTTACATAAAGGGAAGGATGGAGCAAGTAAGATCAGATAAGGAGAGGAGGGGAGACGAAAGGAGCAAAGAGAAGAGATTATGAGAATCAAGAAAATCAGAGTCAAGAAAAAAGACTGAGAAGAGACCAGATCAGACAAAATAAAAAGAAGTCACGAGAAAAGACAAACGAGATGAGAAAAGATCTATGACATGGAAAATCAAATGAGAGAAAACAAACATGACAAAACAAGAAACTAGTAGAAACTACATGAGATGAGAACTGAAGAGACCAGATTAAATAAAATGAGATAAAATGAGACAAAACATAAATAAACGAGAAAAAAGAGAAGAGACTAAATACAAAAATCAAATAAACAAGAGAGAAGAGACCATATGAGATGAGAAGAAATAAGACGAAACATAAATAAGACATGAGATAAGAGACCAGATTAGATGAAATAAAAGAGACAAAATAAAAAACAAGACATAAGAAAACAGAAGAGACCAGATGAGATGAGTCTTGAAGAGACCAGATGATATTAGAGAAAATTAAACAAGAGAAAAGAAACCCAATGAGATGAAATTAGATAAATTAGAATAAAATGACAAAACAAGAAGAATTGAAAGAAGAGTAAAGAAAATTCACTTGCGAGAGAAAAGATGAGAAAAGCTGAGACAAAAGAAATGCAATAAAAGGGAAGAGTCACATGAGACAAGAGAAAAAAGAAACAAGATGAAAAAGAGAAGATACTAGAAAATAAACTAAATGAGACAACAGAACAGACAATAAGAGGACATAAAGAGAAGAGACGAAAGAAGAAAAGAGACAAGACGAGACGAGAAGAGATGATGCATAATGACACAAGACCAAAGGAGAAGCAGTTCACAGTGTGCAGATGAAACAGTACAGGTCAAAGTGCTAATGTGGCTCATCTCAGCTCACAAGGGGGCTAATTAAATAGTTCCTGATTAGCAAGTGTTGAGCGGCCTGTCATGAGAGGGTGAAATTAAACCTGGACCCCGGCACACAATGACACACCTCACAAACGCAGTCAGACATGACCACTAGTGTAAATCAGCCCTGAATCTACAATACCTAGACGACAGACCTAAATCGACAACTATTTCAGATCTCAGTGCTCGACCAGACGTCTTCTTGCTTTGGTTTCCACCGTCCTCTTCCTCTTTTCATATAACAGTTTAAAGCATCAGCTTTACACATGAGAAATTCTGAATGGTAAAGACTGTCTATCTGTCCTCTTTGCACACTCTCGTTCACATCCTTCTCTTTTTTTCCTCCTCTCCTTTTCCCTTCCTGCTTTTGGCATGTGCGCTTGGTTGCTCCTTGTTAGCCTGGATCTTCTCTCTCACACATACACACGGCAGCGGTGGTCTTAACGAGGTCGGTCTGTGGAGTGGGATTACAGGGACATGACAGAGGGGTCCTAATAAGCTACACACAGGAAGAGTCTCCCCCACAGAGTGCACAGGACAGAGACCTGCTGACCAGAGCGTTCACACACACCTAGAGCGCAAGTAAACAACTGGCAATTGCTAAAACACTACATAACTCATGAAACTAAAATTTGAAAACAATATGAGCGCTGTTCGCCCATGCAAAACTCTGTCACAGTGCTAGTGAGTGGTTGAGGGCATTGCTATGTGCTTGCTAAACAGTTCTGAGAAGTTTTTGAAGTGTTGCAATTAGGTTGTTAGTATACAATCCATGATCATACAAGCATCAATAATTTATATACAATTTTTCCTTTATATAATAAATCAATA
Organism: Carassius carassius; assembly: GCF_963082965.1. Taxonomy (NCBI): domain Eukaryota; kingdom Metazoa; phylum Chordata; class Actinopteri; order Cypriniformes; family Cyprinidae; genus Carassius; species Carassius carassius. The sequence goes on from NC_081789.1 coordinate 22,936,872, forward strand.
AATCAATCAATAGGAAAAATAAAATTACTTGCGAACTCACGCAACAGGCTGAAATTACTCTATGAACACAGACTCATTGTGCAGGGCCACTGATTTTGTATAGAAGGACATTTATATGACACTTAAGGTGAATCTTGACATAATGCTGGAATACTGGTACACCAGAATCATAGATTAAATTGTTGGAATGGAAAAACTACTGTCAGAAGGGCAGTCAGTATATGTGTGTGTGTGTGTGTGTGTGTGTGTGTGTGTAGGTTTTCCTAAAGTGAAGGCACTCAGGTAGAGAGGAGCTCAACCTCGGTTGACCCCAGCAGTATCACTCTGTGGGTCAGTGAGGTGTGATCCAACCCAGAGCCTCCAGCCAATCACACAAGAGATGACAATTCTTTAGCCAATTAGAGTCCAAGGCTGTGCCTGGTGTGTAATGTGTGGATTTGGGATGGGGGGTTAATCGAGGAGCCTGGCTGTGTAAAGTTTGCATTCCTATCAACCAATCATTGCCTTTTTGTTTTAAGGCAAGGCTTTGATTGGCTGGCAGGATTATATAAATGAAGTTGATCCAGGAATGTGTTGAGCACAAGTCCATGCCTTACCAAGTTCAGGAGGCAGAACTGTGAGTCTGTTCCCTTGAATGTGAAGTTCCTTCAGCTGAGCCAGATCTCCGATCTCTTTGGGTAGAGATATGAGGTCATTGTCCCTCAAACTCAACTGAAAAGAAAGAAAAACTGTCAAAAGTGTTGAATACAACATGAAATGTAAATAATCAACCATTTCATGTCTGTGGCTTTATCAAGCATTATTTATTCAAGCATGTGACTCTAAAAAAATAAGTTTAGAATTTTCATAAATTTTTGTCATATTTAAAATATAACTAAATATAATAAAATGTATAATAACATTTATAATAAATTTCACCTATGATCCAATAATCAATCTTATTTACTTATTAATTCTGCCTATCACTCTGTTAATTCTATTTTCAAACATTCTTACTAATCTTATTATTACTTATTACTTATGTCCCTTGTCTTATTTATTTATATGTGATAAACAGAGCATGATTTATATATTCATGTGACTCTAAAAACAACATAAGTTAATAAATACATCTTATAATCATATTTTCAAAATTGTATAAATATTTAATCTTTTATCAATTCAACATGGATAAAATCAAGCCCCTAAATTATATTTCACTGAATATTCAATTTTGGTCAGAAAAGTCACATAATGGAAGCTAAATGTATAGCAAATATTGTTTCATTGTGTTTTTTAAATTAATATTGCAACATGGTTTTCATAAACATAGAAAATCACTTTCAACTCTACATTTTTAACTCTAAAAACAAGCAAACACAGCATCTACATTAAATCACTGTACATTACATTAGAAGTCTTCATGGCAACCTGTGGGGTGTAAAAGCAGAGATGTGCAACTTTTTGGTCTTGCTGCTATACTTTCCTAGTGTAATTTCTTGTCCCATAGACTTCCATTGCAAATGCATTACTATATATGTGATTTCTGATTGCTTTTACAGACTGTGGGGCAAGTTGAAATAACTTTCGGTGGTTACTGACAGCATCTCATTACACTTGCATTCTAAAAATCACGGGTGTAATTACACCTATATTTTAACGCAACACCAAACCAAGATAGTTGAATATTATTTTCAAGTTCAAAGTTGTAATTATCAGCTGTTTTATGTATCCGTGACCCTGCATTGAAGATCAGCCTCTAAATCACCTCTCATCGCATCTGATACAGAACACTCGCTGTGGAGAGTAAATCCAACACACACGGCACAGAGCGCCACCACAAAAGCAATTGATTCCAGAGGGAATTTAGATAAATTACTCACTATCTGTAGCTTGGCCAGCTTGCCGATGTCTGGGGGCAAAATCTCAAAATCGTTGTCACTGAGATAGAGCGCACGGAGGGTGGCTGAAATGAGATAGAGAAGAGTGTGTGTGTGTATGTGTGTGTGTGAGTGTGGGAGAGAGAAGTATTGCAAACACTGATCAATAGAAACGGTCATCTCTGATTGATACAGCATGGCTGCAGTATTAGACTCAAGTACACATGCAATATCAACAGATCGAACAGATCAATAGCATCAAATACACACTCCCACTGTATAGTTGAGAACTACATGGGATAAACACATGGGCAAACACATTAAAGCAGTAAACAATTAAATGAATGTAAAAAAAATTATTCAAAATAGGGCCACAACTAATATGTATTTTGATCATTTGGAACTGGGATATTTAAAAAGCCCCACCAACTTCCTGTCCTTTCAGTGTTCTGATTGGTTAAATAAACAGCAACAGCCAATCATATCCATCTCAACTTGCTTTAGAAGTCAATATCACAGCTGATATGACAGCCAGCCACTCCAAACAGCAGTGATAAATGGAGGTTTGGGAGGGTGTGTATGTGTGTGAGTGTGTGGTTAGAGATCAGAGACCTTGATTAATGTTAAGATGGTGCTTTCATTATGTGGCTGCCATTAAAATAACAGGTTATTAGAGCCCATCACTACTCATCAGTGTCCTCTGATGGGACCAGCTGATTGGACTGATGAGGAATATGATGATAATGATGAAGATGATGAAGCTAATGCTTATTTTGTTTGCATATTGTTAGTAGGTTGTCTGGTTCTCATTGCAGTTTATTCTGGCAAAGAACCGGCGCCTGAAATGCAAGCGACCACAGTTCGTTCTTGTTTAAGTGGGTAAATCTGAAATCAATAATCCCACAACAATAAACAAATGGAAATTAGTGGAAAATTTGTGACATTGCGGTCACAATTTCAGGCTGTCTAAAAAGTAATCAAGCACAGACACAAAACCCACTACGACAAAAGTTTAAATCAACAGAGATTTTGGTAACGGCAATTACTTTCCTTTTATTTAAATAAGGAAAAAGTAATATCTCCAAAACTATTTGTCAACATTTCGTTTTTTTTTTTATATATCTAATAATCAATAAATTTTTACAGAAATAATCTAATAAATATTGCTTCATCAGACCAAAATGCTAATAAAAACAATAAAAAGACTAGGAAGTTCAACTTATTCATATTTTTTTTTTAAATACTTTGATGAATAGAAGTTCAAAAGAACAGCGTTTATTTAAAAAAAAGAAATCTTTTTTAACATTATAAAAGTATTTACTGTCTCTTTTGATGAATAAAAGTATTCTTTTAAAATCCTATTGAACCCAAAAAGTAATGCAATATAATTCTGTAAATTAAAAAAAAAAGTTTTAGGAATTTGAAAAAGAAAGTTTATGCTGTAATAAAGGAAATATTCCAGTCACTAAAGGAAAAGCAGGACCATTTTTAAATCAAATTTTAACTCAGTTCAAATTAAAAACCTGTGTACGCTGATATCCATAAAATTGCTAGCCAATCAGTACAGAATATGCATAAAACATTCCATAAGTGGTCTTTAGTTTTGAATGATTAAAAATATCAGATTATACCGGTAATGCCTAGTGTGTGCTGCAGACTTACTGAGGTAAAAGAAATTCCCAGGCAGTGAGGACTCGTTCAGGTTGTTGTACGTCAAATCTAGAACCTCCAGCGCCGGAAGAGATCCAAACCCTCGCGGAAGAGTGCTCAACCTGTTCATCCTACAAAACAATAAAACGCCATTTTAACCAAATCAACAGTTTCAAACACAAACTCAGACACACTCAATTTTTGACACGGGGAACCCATTGAAAATCCATAGCAGACTTACTCAGAGACATGAGACAGAGACAAGCAGTCCGCACAGATCCATCTCACTGATTATGATTGATATTTCAAACACAGCACAGATTTATTACCCAGCTCAACAGCTCTACTCACATTTATAACATAAATACAAAGGGGTCCAAAAGTCTAAGATCAATTGTGGAAGTGTGGAAGTGTGAAAGCATGCGCTTACATTTAGAATTTTACTAATTTAATTCAACATTTTAATTACAAATTATTAGCATAACCATTTGAGTTAAAAATTGAGCTGAAAAAAAATGCAAGAATGTCTTGCTCTTTGCTTTGTCCCCCTTTGTTTTAGTGATTTAAACTCATTCACTCATTAAAGCTAAAAAAAAAAATTATTTCATTTTATGTCACTTTTTTATTTATGGATTAAAATTACACTACTGTTCATAATTTTTGTGTCAGAATGATTTGTTTCTTAAAGAAATTAATAATTGTATGTAGCAAGGCTATGGTACAAACATTTATAATGATAAAAAAAGATAAAAATTTCAAATAAATGTTTCATAGTCATCAAAAGTCATCAAACTTCATAGTCATCAAAAGAATGTTGCAAAAATGTCAGTATCAACAAAATTTTAAAGCAACTGTTTTCAGTACTGATAATAATAAGAGGTTTAAAGTTTATATAGCAACAAATTCACATATTAGAGTGATTTCTAAAGGATTTTGTGATGCTGAAAACAGTGCTATTTCACAATATTATTGTTTTACTGTCTTTGTGATCAAATAAATGCACCCTTCAGACTTTCAAAATGAATACAAACTTTTGAACAATATTGTATATTTGAATCCCAGATTTTCAATATGGTCTCAGACATTCACACAACACTATTAATAACAAAATAACAAAAAGTTAATGTTCCGCTAGTTCACCAATATTAAAAATGTGTCTGGTCTGTAAATGTTAAAATCACAATCGCCCTTGAAAGGTAACAGATTAAATTTTAGCTGGAAAACTTCCGACAGAGAACATGGAATCTGAAATTAGAAGTGCTCAAGGTGCCCGACGACGCAGATAAAACAAGAGAGAGAGCAAGAGAGAGAAAGAGAGAGAGTGGGGCACCCAAATCAGATGCTGATTAACTCTTGCTTATTTAAGCGTCTGTCCTCCATCTCTTTCTTTTTCTTTCTTTCAAATGACACTTGTTTGCCGTGAAGACTCTGAAACTTTACCAATGGATTTCAAAGGAATAAACAAATTGATTCCACCACATGTTTGTGAAGCAATTACCAGAGAAAAGGAATTGTTTTGACAAATGAGATCAGGATACCGGGCGGCCACATGCTCACACACACATACGCACATTTGAGTCAGGAGTAGCGGCCGGGAATACAACGAGCCGGCTTATGTTTTCAAGATTATGTGTAGAAATGGTGCGTCTGGCAGCAAATCGATAAAAATGTGCGCCGTCAGACGCGGGGCAGATTGTGCCGCGCTTTAATCCTGCGTGACATTGTACATGCTCCGCCCTCGGAGGAAAAGGAGAACCCTCGGGATTCGGGTGGGGCTCAGGTGGACTCCGAACACCAGGGAATGACCTTATGGCCAGGGATGAAGAGAGTCAGAGAGAAAGAAGAACAAAGGAAGACAGCAACGCTACTACTGTCAAAGTGAAAAAAGATGGTAAAGGAGAGGAGATGAAAGAAGAGAGAAATCGAGAGGAAGCAAAAAAGCTAAACAAGGGAAAAGTAAAGAAGACAACAAGAAGAGCAAAACAGTATCAGAAGAGATGAGAAAAGAAAAGAGGAGACAAGAGGAGAAAAGAGGAGACAAGAGGAGATAAGAGAAGAAACAAGAGGAAGGAAAGGGGGAGGAGAGAAAAAACTAAACGAAAAAATGCAAAGAGACGCTAAGAGAAGAAAGGTGACAAAAAGACAAGACGACACAAGAACTAAACAGACAAAATAAAACAAAACAAAAAAGGGAAGGAGTGAAAAAAGAACATCAAGAGAACTGAGACAAGTAAAAAAGACAAGAGTGGAGATAAGAATAGACAAGAACAGAACAGAACAGACAAAAAGAGAAGAGAAGAGAAGAGAAGAGAAGAGAAGAGAAGAGAAGAGAAGAGAAGAGAAGAGGAGAGAAGAGGAGAGAAGAGAAGAGAAGAGAAGAGAAGAGAAGAGAAGAGAAGAGAAGAGAAGAGAAGAGAAGAGAAGAGGAGAGGAGAGGAGAGGAGAGAAGAGAAGAGAAGAGAAGAGAAGAGAAGAGAAGAGAAGAGAAGAGAAGAGAAGAGAAGAGAAGAGAAGAGAAGAGAAGAGAAGCAAAAACGTGAGACATCTAGAAAATAAAGACAAAATTTGAGATAAGAAGCGACCAGACGAAACTAAACAAATTATGAAAATAATAAAAATAAGGAGGGAAAAATAGACAAAACATGTTGAGAAGAGATGAGAAAACAAGTGATGAGACATCAGACTGACCCAAGGTTGAGATGTTTAAGTTTCTGCATGCTACTGATCTGGGTTGGAAGCTCCTCAATCTGATTATTGAACATGTTCAAAACTTCCAAGTTCTTCAGGTCTGCAATGTTTGGAGGCACAGCTAAAAAGAGAGAGAAAGATAGTGAGGGTAAATAAAAGACTACATAAATGAGAACAACTTCAGTTCTGACGGTTTCATCAGTCTCATCAATCAAAACATTTCAATTGACTGTATTCTAATCACTAAGGTAAAGCATTCCCCGACGAGGTCCGATGATCAGAGACCGAAGGTTTTCTGATGACCTGCCGAGGTTTAACGACTAATTATGAGAGTCAGCGGATAGACGTCCCGTCTTTGATGGCTCAATAATGGGTCACTCCCCCAGCGATAAATTTGACATTTTAATGATGGAAACCTTAGCATAACGGATCAGCAGCACCACTCCCTCCCCTCCCACAAGGCCATCCTGCCCCTTTCTGCTGTCGACAGAGATCGATGGGCCGAACAGGCACTCTCTCCGATTACTGGCTGATCAATGGCCCCTCATTACGGAGGAGGAGAGGTGGGAGAGGTTTACACAAACAGCATGACACGAATACCTCCAGAGAGATCAACGAGAGCTGCGCCGCCCCAGACACGGAGGAACAAATGATTCAGCCGTCACGCAAACAATTCAAAACTACAACAACGAAACACAAACAAGAAAGCACATGCTCTTACAGCACTCTTCAGATCATGTGTTTGCTAAAAAAAATTGGTATTACTTTATATTAAACATTCACAAATAACTAATTCATTTGTAAACTAATAGTAAATAATCTTAATAGTAAAATTAAATGGTAAAATAAATGTATTACTAATTCTACTTATTAAATTTGTTTCTAATTATTAATAAATGAATTTGTACATTCAAATGAGCAACTAATTGTCTGATAATATATTTATATGCAACTATTTGAATGGAACTTTGAATGCTATAACAGTGAAAGTGTTTCAAAATGTAAATTTTTCAACATAAAAAAGTCATAAGTTGTTGAGTCCTTGCTTGCTGAGTATGTTTCAGTCTGACCATCCAATTCACAATTTTTGCATCTATCCTTCGACCTTTTCACCCAAAAAAAATATACGATTTATTTCCCAATGTCTCAACGGAAACGTAAACGCACCAAGAGACACTGCAGAACACTGAACCCTTCGCCCCATGTCAGGGTCCCTGTACTCGTCTCCAAATGACACACAAGATTGATCTCAGTTCTGCCTTCTCCATCCTTAAGACACACGCCTCCACCAGATATCTACACTTTATCATCTTAAACCACAGACGGGGCTCAAAAGCACCACAGAGTTGTTGCATCCACAAGTTGTCAGTAAAATCTGGTTGTAAAAACATTGTTTTAAATGTGTGTGTGCCTTATTGGAGCCTTTAAAACAAGCAGAAAAGGCTGATGGTAATAGAACAAAGAATATAAGGCTATACAGAGCAGAAAGGTTTGGCCCTCTCTCCTCTCTGTCTCATTACCTGAGCTGCTGCCTGCCCCGGCCGAACAGCAGCCCTGCTTTACTCATGAGCCACTAATGAAAGGCTTCCAAATGTCACTGTAATTCCTGACTACCCTGAAAAGTTCAAAAGATGGCAGATTCCCTGTCTCTGCTCTTTAACCAGGCAGGATGAGAGAGCGGAGAGGAACAGAGAAGGGGAAAATGCAGAGCGGCGAGGAATAGACAAAAAATAGAAAAATAAATACACTCTCTTATCTTCTATAGAGTGGAGTCCATGAACAAACAGATAAAAAAAAAATTGTGTTAAAAAAAATCCTAAAAAAAGAAAAAGGATAATGTTTTTTTTTTTAACCAATTAATTATTTTTAAAATTAAGAAGAAATATTTAGGATTTATATTCATGACTACACACATCAATCAAATTTAGAGTTTAAACAACATAATATCTTTTATAATATTATGAATTTCTTAATATATATTTAACTTCACATTTGTTTTTATTTATCAAAAATAATTGTGGTTTCAGACTTTTGGACCCCACTTTGTATCAATAGTTTCATTTTTTCCCTCTTTATTTAAATCAGCTATAGATGCAGAAACAATTTCCTCATATTCAAATCGTATTAAAAGGCTTTGAACATTAATAAAGACTATAATAACAAAGTAATATTATGATATAAATATCATATTTATTTTATAGTATACATATAGCTTTGTAGAAAATGCTTCTTCCAAAAGATTTAAAATCAAGAAGTTAGAGGTAATTGTGGCAAACGAAAAATCAGCGTTAGGGGAATAAAATAAGTTAAAAAAAGATCATATATTATAATATAATATAAACTATTAAAATATATTGTTTGTAGTTGCACGAAATCAAAATAGAAGCATTCTGCTGGTGACCTCGTGCTTCTGGACTGCATTAAGGTGTTTTTCTCTTGTTTAAACCAGCTACATTCAAGTGGTGTGATCTGTAACAGAATTAGAAATTTCCTCATCTTCAAATCTTATAAATCGTATTAAAAGGCTTTGATCATTACTACAGACGCTACCTGACAGATATGTGCATTATCACACCGGGATCTTCATGGAGATTAAGGGAAAAGCTTCCTGCATAAACAAACAAATCCCCAACCAAACACTTCCTGTACAAATCAGATGAGCGTGAACATGGCTCAGAGCGGTTAACATGAACCCAAAAAGATTATGTGGGAGGGGAAAACAAGCTCCAAACTACACTGAAAAACATATTTCTCCTAATAATAACTATCTGAATAACTCTTAACGTATGCAGACTAACTTTAAACTCACATGTAAAGGAAAAAATAAAGTGAATGTTCAAAGATTGCAGATGTCACTAACTACTAATCGTCACTCTTTTTTTACTACGGTACTTAAACTGAGCAAAATATAAACTCAAACAACCACTGATCAGTAAGGGCAAGACAGCCATCTAGTGGAGTTAACAAGTTCTTTCAACAATCCTCATGAACCTGCAGTCTCAAACATTATTAAAAATGTAAAATTGTTAAATATAATGCAATAAACCAATTCAATACTGCATGGAGTGTGCATGTAGATATATCTGTGCAATATAAAGAAATTAAAAGGAATAAATGCAAAAAAAAACTTTTCTCTTGAGATATGAAGAACTTACCACTCAGCTTGTTGTGGCTCAGGACCAGTTGGGTTATGTTGGATAAAGTGACTACAAAACAAAACAAAAATGACACGTTTAGTTGATGATGTCATTGCGTGATGACGCCACCAATCTTCTGCCGCAAACATATACTGTAAATAGAGACAATTTACTATAACAGCCAACTGGTCAGTGTAAACAAATAAGATTAATTACCCACACTTTAATTAACATTGACACAACATAAAACTTTAAACTAGTAGAGTAACTGTCTGCAGACTCACAAAGTCCAGGAATATCCAGCAGGTTTGATATTCCTCTGTCACACATGTCCACCTCCGGTATATTCTTATCCCGACTCTCCTCCACTATCTTCTTCAGAGACTTTGACATTTTCTGCAAGAAAATAATAGCAAATACAAGACCCGAATCAGGCAATCTTATGAGGAGAGTCTTCCCACTTTTGCCTCAAATATTGGTTCAAATCCAGTCATTACAGGCCTATAAAGAACTCGCTCAGTATTTACCTAACTGTACGGAAAATACACTAACATGCGGGGGAAACAGAAAACAAATATCCTCAGGGCAGTTAAACCAGATATTTTTAAAGCAGCAAAATCGCTCACACCCAACCGGAAGTTGATAGTATGTCTGTAAAAGTCTCGCATTCCTTCCATAAAAGGGTATTTCCGGGGTCCAGAGCGAGGAAAAGAATGTCAAGACAGAATTATGTTCCGTTGTCCAATTAGCTGCTAGAAAATCGGCGGGATCGTTGATATAAGGCACAGATTTGTCCAATCAGAACGCGCTCCGCTGCAACAGTGCGTATCATTCGACCAATCACTGAAAATGTAGAGGAGACGTGTGGAAAGCATTCTGCCAGCCACCACAGTGATGTGTTCAGATAATATAATCCAGCTTTAAACCTGTTTGATTACAACAATAATTTACTTGTAATATTATAGGAAACTGTATAGGCGCCTACAAGGTAAAAGTTCAAGGTATAAAGTTTTCATTTAATATAATTAATCACAGAGGGCAGTCTTAAAGCCTGTTACAAACAGAATCAATGTCTTGTCAAAAATGAATGAATGTATATATGTATGAATGTGTGTATATATATATATATATATATATATATATATATATATATATATATATATATATATATATATATATATATATATATATATATATATATATATATATATATATATATATATATATATATATATATATATATTAATATATAAATATATATTATTTTTGTATAATATAAATTTAGTAAAACATTATTTTATCCATCTTCAGTGTTCTGCATATGAGTTATTTTGTTACCATAGCCTATTGGTTTATTACTATCATATATTATAATTATTCTAAATAAAATATTTCACACCAAAAATACATTTCTTTCTTTCCAGTATAATGACAATTACTAAAATAGCCTAAAAGTGAAATGAAAATTTACTAAAAACGATTTAAGCATAATTTTTAACGTTTAAAACATTAACAACTAAAATAATAAAAAAACATAAAAATGACTAAAACTTTAACTGAAATTAAAATGAAATTGGAAATGGAGATTACGAAAATAAAAAGGAATTCGAAATGTTAAACAAAATTATAATATCTAAGTTAAACTAAAATATCACTGGTTGTTATGCCTCTCTGTTTTTTTTTTATGATTTTAAAATAATTAATTATATATAGTACTTTAACATACACAGACAACACCTTACAACAAGCGCTACCAACATCCAGTGTGTATTTATGTAACTATATAGATATTATATTTACCTCAGTATGAATTTATAGAATGTGACATTAGGGAATCCAGCAGCTGGTGTGCGCAGCTGTTGTCTACCACCCAGATCCACTGCTATTTCCTACCTTCCAAGGGAGACACATTGTTTAGACGTCTGTACAAGGTGGAAGAGCAATAGGTCTTCTCCTTCTGGCATGGGGCAGAGGTACGGCGACACTTCGCTCTTCTCTTGGGTTCCTGTCGTCCCAGGTGGGACCATCCACAGACTGGATCTTGGTTCTTCCCTTGCTTGTCTCTCTCTGTCTGGGTCTGGTTCTTGCGGGGTTGATCATTTCTAAGTGGGACTGAAAAACAGTGGCTCTATTTATAGGCTTGATTATATTTGGTGAGTGGCAACAGATGCTTGAGCATGGTTGAACTTTGCTTTGCAGAGCAGGAGTTCTGGATTCCAGGGTCAAGGTTTGTTTATGCTGTAAAATCTTTAACCAACACCCTTTGTCAGAAGCCAGTGGAGATCGGACACAGTCAGACATGGCATGAGGGCATGGGGAGGTGTGTTTTATCAGAATTAAGGAGCTGTAAGCACTTACACTTGCCCAAAGTAAGCGCTGAGAATGTATGTATGTGTTCTGCTGTTTGATTTATGAGGTGTTCTCAAATTATGTGCCTGAGGAACTTACTGTACCACAAGTAGAGCGGACCACCAGCATATTACTGAATCGGAGCTCTGGTTTTGGCTGGAATGAATGTGGATTTTATGGCTTGCAATTGTTAGGTTTACTGAGAACATTGGTTGAAAATGATAAATTTTATGTTAATTTATGCTATTTAAACTATTGAATATCAGTCATTTTATAATGGATATTTACCATGAAATATCACATTATTGCATTAAAAATAAAATGACAATAAGTAAAACCAGTTGTACATTTGTTTTATAAAATGGTCAGGAATATGTCCAAATCAGGGTTATAGTTGTAGTTAATTAAAACAGAATCTAAAATTCAAACCACTAAAGAAACAATCATTACTTGAAATAAAATAAAAATAATATAATAAAACCCAAGTACTTTTGTTAATTGCCAAGGCAACATTTCTCATTTTAATTTAGTTTTACTTGATGTACTACAATAACTAAAACTGAAATAAAATAATAATACAAAATAAAAACTTGAATAGATAGAAAAAATTATAAGAAATGACAAAACACAACAAAATTCATAAAACTAAAAATGGAAAATCTAATAAAAACTGATTCAAATATAAATTAAAACTATAAAAGTATCTATAATAGTACTAAAATAACACTGGTCCAAACATTGAGTCTTAAAATCGAGTAAAAAACAGAATAAATAAATAAATAAATATGTATGTATATATGTGTGTGTGTGTATGTATATAAAAAATTTTTTTTGTCAACTCTTATTTTTATCTACATTATTATAGACAGAAAATATTAATTCCAAGGTCAACACATTTTTATTACTCATAGCTTCTCATGAACTTTGACCCTGTTCAGTTATGGAAAAACCATTATAAAATGATTGTGAAAATTGTGAGAGAGGCCTTAATACAGATGGTAATGTCTCAAAAGCTCGGTTGATCAGACTGCTGAGCCTCTTTTCCCAAACATTTCTTTGACTTTGATGGGAGCATTTTGCAGAGTTTTTGAAAAAAGAAATGTTTGATTCCTTCTCTATATGGATTCATTGCATGAAGAAAGCTGAAGGCTGTCTCCCTCTACAGACCAGACAGACCCATTAGTCCGATCTGCTGCACACAGCTTTTATCTTCCTCCGAATGTGCCATCTCTTTATTTTCACCGTAGCCTCTGTCTGTGTCGGGTGTGTAAAGTATAACGCATCAGAGTGGGCAGTTTGGATGAAGTCCAGAGCTAAGGATATCAGACAGTGAAAATATACTAAACACTTAAAAGCATTCACAGCTTTTGTATGCATGTTGATTTGTTTAGTAAGAGACACTCACACTTTTTCCACTGACCCTCAAAAAAAGCCCTGACTTAAGAACATTGAACAAGAACTTCATGAAACATCTTTATTTTCCAAAAAGGCATTAAAAATACATACATAAATTCATTCTTTACACAATAATCTACAAATAATGGTTTATATTGAATTATTTATGTGACTGTTTACATGATTGCAAAGTGTGTTCACAAGTTTCTGTATGTTTGTGCATGCGTGTGTATGTATGAATATATATATATTTTTATTTCTTCTCAGCTGCTCCAGGTGAGTCTGAACCCAGACGGGAGAACAGCAGACTGAGCTGAAAACTTCACAAACACAAGGTTTGAAGAAGCTCTGAAAGGGGCTATATTTGTCTCCTGCAAAAAAAGCAAAGGACAATTACATATCCATCTATAATTCAAGTATACACACACTACTGTTGCAAAGTTTTTGGCTGGTAAGAATGTTTCCTGTTTTTGAAAGGAATCTGATCAAGGCTTTATTTATTTGATCAAATATACAGTAAAATATTGTGAAATATGATTGCGATTTAAAATAACTCTTTTCTATTTGAATACATTTTCAATGTAATTTATATCTGTGATGCAAAGCTGCATTTTCAGCATAATTTCTCCAGTCTTCATTGTCACATGATCCTTCAGAAATCATTCGATTGTGTAGATTTGCTGTTCAAGAAACTTCTTATTATTATCAATGTTGCTTTGTATTTTTGTGGAAACTGATATACATTTTTTAGGATTCTCGGATGAATGGATAGTTCAAAAGAACAGCACTTATTTGAAATAGAATGAAAACGAATCAATTTCATGTGTGTATGCTGAATACATTTTTAAATGTATAAATTAATAAATAGCAATAGCGAAAAACACATTGTATGGTCAAAATTATAGATTTTTCTTTTATGTCAAAAATCATTAGGATATTAAATATAGATCATGCTCCATTAAGATATTTAGTAAATTTACTATTTTTGATTAGTGATATGCATTACTAAGAACTTCATTAAAGGCGATTTTCTCAGTATTTAGATTTTTTTGCACCCTCAGATTCCAGATTTTCAATTAGTATCTCGACCAAATATTGTCCGATCCTAACAAACCATACGTCAATGAAAAGCTTACAGTATTTCAGCTTTCAGATGATGTATACATCTCAATTTCAAAAATGTACCCTTATGGCTGTTTTTGTGGTCCAGGGTCACATAAAGTAATACAAATGCTTTTTTTTCCACACATACCGTTCCACAGTACGGCCCAACAGCAGGTGAATCAGCATCCGGTCCATCATACAGCTTCAAGAAGTTGTTCTCACAGTCTCCTGGATCATCAATGCTGATCTGGTTGAATGTGACTGTCACCACCCTGCCGCTAGGAGCCCTAATTCCCCACTCACAGGAAGTGCCGTTGGCGTAAGTGCCAGGGTAGTTTGGACTGGCGAAAGAGCCGTGGTCTCCATATAACACACCACCACAACCTGGACACACAAAAGAAACACAATTAGGACTGGCATAAAACCTTTAGCAGTGCTGGACTGTCTGAAGCGAGCGTTTGTGTTTACCCTGTGGAGAGGAAGTCCAGGTGATCTCAAAGCCGTTACGGGCTGTAGTGAAGTCACTCTTGAAATATATGAAGAGCTGGTTGCTTCCTGGGAAGACAGGATTGGGCAGTGTGCTTCCACAGTACTTCCCTAACAGAGGCGATGTGGCAGTACTGCCGTTTCTGACCTACATCAGCAGAAATAAACGTACATTAGACAGCTACATCATCATCATCAAAACATAGTAACCATACTACTATTACCATACTTCTGTTATTTCTGCTGTATGTATGCAATACTCGGGTGATCTGCATTTGCCCAAATGTGCAGCAAAGCAGTATACTGCACTGGGTACTATAATTTTAGTTTAAGGTTTAGTAATGGTATGTTTTTGTCATTTTAATTAAATTTTGTTCTTTAAATATTTCTCTTTAAATTTCATTTAGATTTCTTTCAGTTTTTAGTTTTAGTCATTTTAGCACTTCAACACAAACTTATTTTAATTCATATTCTACTTATTCACTAGGGGAGCATTTCAAATGTTCAAGTATTTTACTTAAGTTAACGAAAATTATTACAGTTTTTGTTTTAGTTTACAGTAACAATGTTAGATGATCAAGTCAAGTGACAATGTAGTATTCTACTGCTTGAAATGTTTCATTTCATTGAATCATTTGTTTGTCCGTTTTTTTTTTTTTTTTTTAGTAGGCAGTATTTAGAGTATACTGCATTCTCATTCTATAAGTGTTTTCATATTTTTTGTTCTCATTGCTGTTAATCTACACTGGATTACTGTATGTACCTTCAGATAATCTTGAACGGATTGAAACGGTAATTAAATAAAACATTTTGTTATTTAAACTAAAGCTGAAATGAAATAAAATACAAATATCAGATGCTTAAACTGAAGCATTAAAATTACTAACAAAAAAGAAAAAACTATAATGAAAACTATATTGGAACAAAAACTAAAACAGAAAGAAAAAAATAAAATATATGTATATATAAATGACAAAAGCACAAAAAAATTAACTTTAAATTAATTTAAAAAATACATATTTTTTCTATTACTCAGACTATGTCCATAATTAAATCAAATATATTTCAAAGCAGTGTTTTTGTCTTAAAACTCTATCTCTATTCTGCTGTTTTCCCTTTTTTCCCCCACATTGCTGTTAATCGGGGGGCAATTCAGTATGTTTATAGTCACCTCAAGATAGTCGAAGTTGCAGGAAGGATGATTTTCCACATCAAAGCTGGTGAAGAACAGAGAGATGGCGCTGTTCTGAGGGGCCTGCAGTACGATGCTGCATTCAAGATTATTATGATATATTTCAGGCCAGCCTGGGCTCTTCAGGTAACCGTATTCCTGTTCATACACCCTGCTGCAACCTGCAGATACATAACATTCAGACATAATATAACCACACCAGCAAGAGTAAAACACTTCTAGTAATAACAGGGAAAGGACTCACCTGCCACCTGATATGTGAGGCTGAATCCATCACCAGTCATGAAGACATCTGATTTGAAGGTTATGTGCATGGTGCGGCCATAACTGTAGAAATCTGGCACATGTGAGTCAGAGCCACAGAATTTATGAGCCTGTCCATAATCTCCCTGAGAGACAAAAATTAAAAACAAATAATTTTAAGACATTCTGCTGCCAAATTACAACAAGTCAAGATAGCAAACTTCATTAAACTTGAACATGTTACTGTATAATAAATACAAGAAAACTATTTAAATGAGATGAAATAGTACATCTGAAACAAATAATCATAAAAAGTACTATATATATATATATATATATATATATATATATACACACATACATACATACATACACACACATTTATACAGTATATATATAACTTTTTTTTTTCACAGTATTTTAAACAGATTTTACTGATATGTAAACAGTGCTTTGTTCTGCAATCCAGTGTAATCTTTGGACAATTAGGATTGTTAGTGTTGTTAACTAAAACTATGAAAAACATTTTGTTCATTAAAATAAAGATGAAATTAAATAAAATACAAATATTATATGTTTAAGCTGAAGCCTTGAAATTACTAACTGAAAAGAAATGAAAAACTATAATGGAACAAACGCTAAAACTTAAATGAAAATAAAATTAAATAAATCATAAAAATTCACTACATTAAAATAAATTACATTAAAATAAATGTTACATGTAAAATAAAGAAATAACTATTAACAAGACTATGTCTACAATTAAATCAGATAGATTTGTGTTTTCGTCTGAATATGCTCTCCAGATGTATCCACATTATCACATTTTTCCACTTGGCAAAGCCTCTTCAAAAAGCTGTCATTGTAAAATAGATAAAAAAAAATACAAAATAAAAGATGTGAACTAGCCTACCAAAATGATCAGCCATTGTGACCTGAGAGACTTTATATTGTTTGAGTTATTTGGAGAAGCTGTGTTCGGACGTTTGATTGAGTCTCACCACAGGAAAGTCTTTAAACTCCAGGTAGTTGCCGGTGCAGCTCTGGCTGGAGTCCAGATGAAACTGCTGAACAGACACTTTCACCACCTCCTGAGAAGGAGCGTCCAGCACCCAGCGGCAAGAGGCGAATGGCGGGTATGCGTTGGGGTAATATGGGGATGTGATGGTCTGAGCTGATGCTGTGGCATTGAATGCTCCACCGCAAAGACCTAAAGAATGGAAAAGCATTTTTGCATTAGTGATTCAAACCTGCGGTGATAAAAGCAATAAGACATGAAGTGTAATCTTACTGTCCACTGCTCTGTAGGTGGCGTTGAAGCCACGGCGTTGAACGGAGCCATCCGAGATGAAGTGCACGGTCAGGAAGTTACTGGCTGAGACGAAGGGGGCAGGTACTACATCTCCACAGAATGTGGCAACCAATGGATAACTAGCACTGTCACCATCATAGATCTGGAGAAGGGTAAGATGCAAGTCTATAGAGTCTTCTGTGTTGGAAATTATGCTGTATTTTAACATGTCATATTATATTTGACAGCTTTACCTTGACATAATCATATCTGCAGACGGCTCCAGTGTAGCCCTCGAGCTCAAAGGATGTGAATGTGAGGTTAATGCCTTTATTGACCTCCGCTGCGATGGTCCACATACAGTCCATACGTGGCTCGTACTGACCATTCAGGTCAATATCAGGAGAACCAAACGTTCCGGTGGGGGAAGACAAATAACCACCACAGCCCTGCTGAGGACCTGGAGCAAACCATGGATGAGGAGATAGAAAGAGAGTGAGAGAGATGTACGACAACTGTAGGATGTGCTTTCAAGAGACCACCTACAAGAGGCAGTAGAGTCCACAAAAGTGACAAAATGTGAGTTTTTTTTTTCCTTTGTTAGATTCAAAGCCTAATGTAGAAGTTGTCCAAATGAACTATTGGCTGATTTATTTCAAATAATAAAAAAGCAGATTAAATGTACTCATCTTGTTCCCAGAGCATACACACTTTTTTCCAAACAAATATTCTTTGAATGAGAACGTGCTTCCCCATGATAACATGCGTGTATAGATAGATAGATAGATAGATAGATAGATAGAAATTAAATAATACATCTATACAAAATAATCATAAAAACACTATATATAAATATATACAGTATACTATTTACAATATACTATGTACATGTATAATAAAAATTAAATGAATGTAAAATAAATTAAATAATATAGTCAAATTACATTCAATAAATTATTTAAATGTTTATATACTATATATATATATATATATATATATATATATGTGTGTGTGTGTGTGTGTGTGTGTGTGTGTGTGTGTGTGTGTGTCTGACTAAAAATAAAACAAAGCTAAGACTAAACACTAACATTTAATTAAATATTATATGATGTTAATATTACAATATATATAAACATTAATAACGGCATTTATTTACATTTAATAATAATATACGAAGAGAATATTACATTCATGTTAATTATAATTAAATAAAAATATGTATAATATTAATTATAATATATATATATTATACATGTTAAATAAATTCAATAATTCAAGTGTCTCTGAATAGAAGTAAAAATTTACTAAAACTAAAAACTAATATGTAAGTCAATACTGTATGAAGTTAATATTTTAATAAATAAATATTTGTAATTAAAACAAAATAATAAATTATATATATTATTATTAGTTAATATTATATTAGTTCAAGTTCATACAAGTACACTTAAAATAAAGTTAATGTTATAATAATAAAGTTAATATAATACAGTTTTTTAATAAAAATGGGAAATAAATGTAATAATGTAATGTCAAATTCCTATAAATTGCAGGGCACTACAAAAGAATTAGGAGCACTTTAGTGGCTCTTTGACAGCACTGGCCAATAAAAGACTTGTGTCTTGTTTTCGGTCAGGTCTGAATGAGTTGTGTTGTTCTCAAAGAACAACAGTGGCACTTGTATGATGGGGCGGTTCACTCTACACCCCCAGAGACGAGCTACAAAAGTGTTTACAACTCAGATCTTAAAGAGCCTGGTCATCCTGAAGTGACTGGTGCATCAGACGCTTTAAAGCACAAAGCTGTTACAAAGAACACTCTTTATGACCCCTGAACACTTTGTTCAGTCCTCAATGAGATCTTTGTCTTCGTGATTCACTTTAAAATCCTCCACACATTGCTCACACTATTCCAAAATGAGAACCATAAAGGAACAAGGTCAAAGTATTGCACATCTTGAACTGTGAGCAACATGTCAGTTACATTCTTTTGAATAAGATGCTGAAAAAAGGGAGAAGAATCATTTCTGGTTTGCTTTCAGTGAACAGTTCTTAAAGGGACCATTTGAAATGTGAATTCTTCAAAAATTTAAAGAACCATTTTTTCCACTATAAAGAACCTTTTATGGAATGGAAAGGTTCCATAAATGTCAGAGATTCTCCATGGTACCAAACAGAGCAGTAAGGAGTGTATGAGACCTGTGTTCTAGATTGAATAAACGCTACCTAAAGTCTCACTGTAGGTTGCTCTCCAACCTTCCGCCGCGACAGATGAGTCTGTAACAAACACGAGAAATAGGTGCTTGGATGAAGATCTGAGGTTGGGTGGTAGTTCGCGTCCACAGAACTTCCCCACTAGTGGGGCCAGAGTGTTCTCTCCATCATACACCGCCACATAGTCATAGCGGCAGGTCGAGGAGGCTTCCAGGCTGAAAGAGTTGAACCTATCAGACAGAAAAATTATATACCATTGATGATTACTATGGAAATATTGCAGAACAATCTAGTTTCTCTGAAAGTGATACCACTAATGGGAGAGGTGGGTTTCCCTGAAAGAAAGCCTCTAGGGACAAATTACGGGTGAAGGGTTTCCTGTCTGGCATCAATACAAGATCTCAGTGGGGTGTACTGAACAAAGAGAAAGACAGATGATCAATACCAGAATGCTTTTCTCTCTGAGCATCTGTCTCTCTGGTGGAACACAGCGGGCATGATGGATGTCTAGCAGGATTCGAGCTGTAAGGTTTTTTTTTCGCATGGGTTTTTACTTTTATTGTTGTTCTAATTTGGATCTGTTCAGACCACAGAGAATGTGGGTGAGGAGGATGAAGGTCCGTAATGAGATAATAGGTAAGAAAGTTAAAAATGTGTAGAACATGAGACTTCGCAATAGATTTTTATATGGTTTTATAATGCCCCGAAGACATTGATTATATATATAGGCATTCCTTAAAGGCATAGTTAACACAAAAATGAAAATTCAGTCATTAATTACTCACCCTCATGTTGTTCCAAACTCATAAGACCTTTGTTCATCTTTAGAACACAAATTAAGATATTTTTAATGAAATCTGAGAGCTTACCCTGCATAGACAGCAATGTAACTACCACATTCAAGGTCCAGAATGGTAGTAAGGACATTGTTAAAATAGACCATGTAACATCAGTGGTTCAGCCTTAATTTTATGAAGCATGCGTAGTGATACTCTTGTGAATGAGCGGCAGAGACACATAGCTTCATAAAATTACGGCAGAACCACTGATTTCACATTGAATATTTTAACAATTTCTGGGCCTTGAACGTGGTAGTTACGTTTCTGTCTTAGCAGGGTCAGAAAGTTTTCAGTTTTCACTAAAATAAAATCTTAATTTGTGTTCCGAAGATGAACAAAGGTCTCACGGGTTTGGAACGACATGATGGTGAGTAATTATTGACAGAATTTTCATTTTTGGGGTGCTCTATTCCTTTTCCTCAAAGTTTTTAATGACCATTTTCCACCCACTGTCCGATCCTTAGAATGTGAACTGTACATTTGTGTAATTTTGAGTTCTGAAACTTACAAAATGTTTTAATTGTGTCTGTGACAATATGTTTTCGAAACCTAAATAAAATGATTCCTAATGATATGACTTCTTCAAATCAAATTCAAATTGGATCAAACTCACTTGAGATCAATGACACGGTTGTCACGAACATATATGTGGTATGTGCAGTTGATGTTGTGATGGTAGTTGGTGATAGAATGAGATGGACTGCTGATTGTCCCAGATGTACCATTAAACACACCACCGCATGCTGTTAAAAAAACATGAACACACATATCAATATACAGATGTACAGGAACATATACACAGTAATCATATAAACTGACATGTAGGGATGAAATTCAAAGAAACAACCCTAAGTGTATTAAAATGTCTTGCCCATGTGCCTGAGGCTGACAGCTATTCTTTGAGAAATTTGTCCTGTCTTCCCATAGAGCACCAAGTCAAAGTGCACTTGACTGTGCATTTCTATTGTGCACAATTTACAGTGAATGAGTTTGTTAGTGGAATCTGTTGCAATGGAATTCTCTTGCATATTTGCATATTCTCCCAAATCCCCTCATATTGTTTGAAAAGTGCAGCGTCCTCTCATTCCAGTGATTCTGCTCATCCCACATTGCTGGCCTCAGTGAATCTGATGATAAACAACCCAAACTTACTCTAGCTCACACTTGCACTGAAGCCACACCCCCTACACACCTCCATCTAAGCCACATCCTATATCAGCATGTAGTATAGCCTACAGAGAACCAAAAAGTATTGCATTAAATGTAGTTTGTTTGGTGGCTGAGGCTTACGTATGGTTCTGTATTCTGCCAGGAAGCCATTGTCATGGATGATAGAATCAGAGTAGAAGTTGATGAGCATTGGTCCATATGTGGTGAAGATGCCTGGGATGGTATTTCCACAAAGAGTAGCCAAGGGAACACCACTGGTGGTGATGCCACTATAGATCTTTACACCATCATAGACACATGTGGAGTGTGCTAGAGGAGATGGAAACGCATTATTATTCACTTTACAAAACTGCTGTTATTCTTTAAGTTATTTTTAGATTTCTTATATAAAGATTTATGAAACCATTTTTATTTTAGGATTTTAGAGGAGGAAGCATACCCTCTAACTGGAACGTTTTAAAAGTAAGCACAATCACGGTCTGATCTCCAGCATCAATAATGTAATTACAGTTGGAGCCTCCCGGGTAGTGGTCTGGGTAGTTTGGAGACACGACACGGCCAGCTGAGGCTGTGAAATTGGCCCCACAACCTAAAAGATGATGTGAAATAGACATAACGGCTGCACTTTATTTTACAGTACGTGTACTAACATGTACTTATAGTGTACTTACAGTGTATTTATCTAAGAAAGTTCTGGTAATACAAGGTAACTACATGGGGTAGGGTTAGGTTTAGGGGTAGGTTCAGGGTTAGTACCTAGTTATTACATAGTTATTGTAATTACTATAATAAGTACATGAGGAACAGGACTGTAAAATAAAGTGCTACCGACATAACATTATTTGAATTATTTGACAGGGGAATGAAACCTGTTACATACGATACATACTAGTGTAGTATGCAGCAGAGAAGCCTTTGCCGGGTGAATCTGAGGACTGGAAACGAGCCGTAATAGTATTTCTGGGCGCAATTACTGCAGCAGGGGCTGTAGTGCCACAACCAGTGGCCAAGAGATTCTCATCATTCTGTGCATTGTCAGACCACACCTGTCAGATAAATATAGACAGAATATGAAAAATCAATCACCAGATCACAAAAATGTAACATCAGGGAAGGTTTATTTTTAAATGGTCATCTTTTTACCTTGATGTAACTGTTTTGACACTGTCCACTTGAGTCTGGGATCTGGAAGTCACTGGCAAAGCCCATCTCTAGATGGTTTCCATCATGGGCGATGATAGTCCAGGAACATTCAGTATTGGCTGGGAAATTCTGAGGATAATTGGGAGATTTGATGGTGCCTGTATCAGCATGGATAATTCCTCCACAGCCTAAAGAAGAGAAAGAAATGTGATGGGGGGAGAAAGTAATTTAATATGTAATACGCCTTTTTGTTTGTTTGTTTGTTTTATACCTGATGAGTCCGTTGACCAGGTGGCAGTAAATCCTCCTCTGGACACTGTATGATCAGCAAGGAACAACACAACTAATTTGTTGGAGCCTGATTGGATAGTTCCGGGAGAGTTGTGGCCACAGTATTGACCAATAACTGGGGATCCTGGTGAAGCTCCATTGAAGATTGTCACTGAATCCCAGGTGCACTGGCTGTGTTCCTCCACTTCAAAGTATGTAAAAGTGAGCTAGAATATATGGAAATTAAGTGACGTTAATGATGGACTTCATAGCTAAGGTTGAAAGAAAACAAAAAAAAACAGAGAAACCAGTGTTGACTTACAATGATAGTGTGGCCAACCGGAGCTTCGAGAAACCAAGCACAGCGGCTCGGGCTGGGGTAGTTATTGGGATATCCAGGGCTAGAGATGGCACCTCCCTCTCCACTTTGTGATCCCCCACATTCTGTGGAAAATCATGGTCAGTTGAGCTCATGAAGAATTTTAAAGATCAGAGATCCATCTGTTTAAGTGTAACCAATTGAACGATGGTACCTGAAAAGTAATACGTGGCTTTGAAGCCCAGATCACCCACAGCCTCATCGGACAGGAAGTGAACCCAGAGTTCAGGGGTGGACACTACTATGGGGACCGTAGGAGGGGATTGACCACATAAACGAGCCAAAAGCTCTCCATTCATACCTCCTGAATACGAGGAACAGATAAAACATGCCATAATTGTTTTCTTATCACTAACAGCTTTAAAGTAAATGGTACATCGAATGGTGTAAATAGTGAGTTATGTCTCTCTTTCTGCTTTTGGAAACTCTTACCCAGTCTGAATTCCAAGTAGTCCCACTCGCAGGTTTGGTGATGTTCTAGATGGAGCTCATCTATTATAACTACAATGGAAGAATTCATATGATGTGGGTTCTGGATCAGCCATTCACAGTTCAGGTTGTTGCTGTAGTTTCCATTGCCAAAGTCAGGTGAGGTGAAGTTTCCAGGTTGACTGAGTATTCCACCACACACTACCGAAAGGACAAAGATTCCCCAATCAAATCAGGAGCCAAAAATAAGCAAAAAAGTATATACAAAAGTCAGAGGTCTTTTATCTCACCTGCTGCCTCTTCTGAAGAGTAATCTGCCGTGAATCCACCATTAGACACAGATGAATCAGTGCTGAAAATTACAAGCATAGTATTCCCAGAAGATTTCAACTGGGTACCAGCAGGGACTGTCCCACATAACCGACCCAAATGTGGGGCGCTGGGTGTCAGACCATTGATGACCTATCAACCCAAGAGTCAAAACAGTAAACCAATGATAAAGCACTGAATTGAACAATTTCCAGAGAAAGCAATACATAGTATAAATGCCCAACTTTTTAATCTCTCTAAAACATACAGATGACCTTACCTCCACATAGTCAAACATACATGTGCCATGCTCCTCCAGCCTCAGGTCATTGATCGTAAGAGTGACCCTACGACCGGGAGGAACAGTGATTCTCCAGCGGCATACTCGGCTGTGAGGGTAAAGATTGGGGTAGTTGGGAGATGATATGGTTCCAAATGGTGCGTTCAGATCCCCTCCACATTCTGTAAGAGCAAAAATAGCATTGTATCACCAGTTACCCAATGAACTGCTTCATAAGCAACAGCATAGCTATATAAGTAATCATGTAGCAAATGCATTATCCAAAATAACTAGTCATGAGATTTTTTCACTGGACTATACAGGTATGACCCTAACTGAACACTGTAAGGATTTAAAGACACTTGCCTTCGACGCTGGCTTCAAAAGATAAACTAAACCCTCCAGCATTCCCACTGCCATCACTGACAAACTTTACGTAAGCAAAACTGTCTCCAGTGTCCAAGGGGGCTGGAAGGCTGTTTCCACAGTGTTTCCCCAGCAGGCGACCTGGTGAGTAAGAAAAGGTTAGTTTACTATCTTTAACATTCAGATAGACTTTCAACTCTCTTTTGTGTAAGGTGGACCCAAACCTGAAGCATTGTATTCACGTATCTCCACATAGTCATTGTTACAACTGGAGGAGCTCTGCAGGTCAAGGGCAGTGTAGGTGAAGGTCAGATAGTGTCCAGTGGGACCTTCCAAGTACCATTCACAGTTAGAGTTGTCTGGATAATTTGAGTCTGGATAACCGGGGCTTCTGATGGTACCACTCTGACCAATGTAGGTACCTCCGCATGTAGCTAAGAAGGGAAAGGACACTCTTTAAACCATTGAGATCAACCATAGATTGCTGGAATATCACGGGGATTCAAAATGGATTACCAATGGAGTACTTGGCTTTGAAACCAATATGTGTGATGCTGCCATCAGTTCTGAATCGTATATACATGGTGGTGCCGGACGAATGCTGTGTGGATGGGCGGGTGTTGCCACAAAGTCTGCCCATTAAAGCAGCATCTGATGTGGGACCATCACGGATCTCAATGTAATCATAAATACATCTAGGACAGAAGACTGTGATTACATTTAATGGTCAAACGGTTAAATGTACCAAAAATAAGCAATTTGATTCTTCAAAATATACCCAGTATGAGCCTCAATGTAGAAATCATCCTCAAAGTCAAGCTGTACAGCTTCTCCATTGGGTACAGTGATTATCCATACACAGTCAATATTTTGGGGGTAGTTTGATGGATAGTTAGGAGACGTGATGTATCCTGGTGGATCTCCATTATTAAGCTCAATGAGACCACCACAAGCTGGAGACAAGCACAGAGATTTACTCTTATTATTTCAGGAATAACCCTTTATGATCAAATTAATCAAAAAATTCTGGAATATTAGGAAGAAGTATTCACCTGAACTGTGGGCCTCAAATATCAATTTGAAGCCACTCGCCTCATTAGAGGCATCAGAGACAAAGTGAGCATAGAGGCTATTGTCTGTGGTTTGAAATGTGGATGGAGCACTGGATCCACAGAGACGTCCTGATAGACTCGGTGAGTTACCGTCAGGTCCGTTGCGTAACTAATACAAAATAATCAAACTATGGTAGTCTGGTCCTTCATTCGCTAAAGACAAATTGCATGTTGGACAAGCACTGTTTTGGAGCAACTTTTTTTATAGTCACTCACCTCCAAGTAGTCACCTGAGCTGCAGTGATCACCAAAACCCTGTATTTGGAAAGGACTTTGGAAGGTTACGGACACTCTAAAACCTGGGGTGACCATAACTTGCCAGTTGCAATTCATGTTGGGCTTGTAGTTCTGTGGATATTGAGGAGAACTTAGGACCCCTCTGTCTGTATGGAGGAAACCACCACAACCTGATGGATGGAGAACACAAAAAAAGAAATAGCTCAAAACTTAGTTCACAACATCATCGTGACAAGAATTTGTCTCATGGACTTGTTGTTCACCTCTGGAAAAGGTGGCATTAAAGCCCCTGCCGTTAATGCTGCCATCAGAGGTGAATCGAAGGAACATGGCATCACCATTAGAGTGCAGAGAGCCAGGCAGCTCCCTCCCACAAACCTTTGTAATCAGTGGAGACAAGTTGGTGACACCTTAAAAAAAAAAAAAAAAAAAAAAAAAAAAAAAATATCTTATTTTAAGTCATTTTTTTCAGTTTTGAGTTGGAATTTATGTTTAAGTAATTTCATATGACAAAACCTACCATCTCTGATGGACAGACTGTCATGGAGACACGAAACCTCATCTTCCATGTCCAGAGAAAGCAGATTAAACTCAACAATAGAATTTGGAGACCGGATAACCCATGAACAGTCAAGGTTATGCTGATACAGCTCGGGCCAACCAGGTGAGAATAAGAACTGGGGATTGTCTCCAGTCATCAATGTTCCTCCACATGCTCCTGAAAAAGACCAAAAAATAGCAAGCAATTGTGAAATGCTTTTCAATTTTGAGCTAGATCTGAGAGGCAGATTTCTTAGGGAACTAACCTGGCTGTATAGTTGGCAAAGGACCGGAGCCCTGAACAGCAGTCCACTCAACCAGGAAGCCTTTCCCTCCAATCACAGTGTCAGATTTAAACTCAAGCGTTATAGTGCTGCCTGAACTTCTTACTGGGTTGGGCAGAGTCAGGCCACAGAACTCACCCAGAAGTAAAGCACTGGTGCTGGGACCATCAAATATCTAGGGAAGGGAGGCATTGATCTTCAATCTCATCTATTTCATATGCCTGCATACACTTAATATATGTTAAACATTTATGGCATTTTAAACAAGAGAAAAGACCTTGAGCTTGTCATAATAACAATTGAATAGGTCCTCAATGTCAATGTCCAGGAATTGAATCTGGATGTGGGAATCTGAGTCCACTGTGACGGTCCAGCGGTAGTCTGCATTGTTTGGGTAGGTGCGTGGGTAAAGCGGGGAGGCTATCTGTCCCGAACTGCCCGTGATCTCATTTCCATAAACTGAAGATTCAGAAAAAGAGTAAAGATATTCCCATGTAAGATTTTCTAACTTCAGAACTACCAAGACTTCCTTGTACAACCAAAGCCAAGGTTTTTGGTGAACAGAATTACTCTTCCCAGGTAACCAGCATTAACCAACATAACCACTCAGGACTAGAATGGAAATACAGGCTAGTCTTAGTTGGTCTTTTCAGTAGGATTCACATAAAAAAGAAACCGGTAATCTAACGCTCTGACTTACGGTGGGTGAAAACTGCTCTAAATCCAGCTCCGCTGACTGAGGAGTCAGAGACAAACTTAATCCAAAGAATGTGACCCATTATAGAGGTATAGTTGGAAGGAAGGGAATCACCACAGAAACGACCAACCAAAGTACCAGTGGAGTGTCCTTCACGAACCTCTAGGTAGTCAGTACTGCAGTCTGAACTTTGTTGTAACTGAAACATTCTGCATCACAAAAAAATACAGCATTGTTGATTTTGATGCATCTACTACATTTGTAAGATTGATGCAACATCCTGATTTGCTTACATGAAGGACAGTTGTAGACGGTTCCCAGGGGAACTGGTGATGGTCCACACACACTCCACATTAGGTGGGTATACATCAGGATAGTTCGGACTGTTAAAAGCACCTGACTCCATATAAAGATGTCCCCCACAGCCTGGAAAAACATGTAACTAAACAGTGTTATACTGCAACCTAATATGGGTGGAAAATTCATATGTATTTAGAAATAAACAGTAAAATCTAACCTGAAGTTGAGGCCATGTAGGTTGCCCTAAAACCTTTCCTCCCTACTGAACCATCTGAGATGAAGTTTACCACCAGGGCATTGCTGAATGAAGTGACTGGGTGTGGCAACTCATTCCCACAGTAACGACCTGAAAAAAAGGTTACTAGTTATTACTAACCATAAGTGCATCAGTCTTTTCTGAAAAACCAAACAAAATGTGATAAAGTGCCATAACCTAGAACTAATGTCTGATGTATACACACACATATATAGGTGATATCATATTGCGATCAGAGTACAGTATGTCTTTGACAATTCAACAAGGAACAGATTTTATCTTTACCAACAGATGGGGCTTGGTAATTGTCTCCATCCAGGACCTCCACACTATCATGAGAGCAGTTACTATTTACCATCTCAACCTCAAAGTCAGTGAAGGACAAAGTCACATGATTGACTGAAACAAATATAAGACAGTAAACATCAGAGAATAACACAAGTAGTTTAAAGTACAACAAGTCTTGGTTTTGACTTTGAAATTATGGATGCCAAGTATGACCAGTGGACTTACATGGCTCCTGTGCCTGTATGATCCAGCTACAGTTCTGATTGGGTGGGTAAGAATATGGATAACGAGGAGATGCAATCT
This sequence comes from Carassius carassius, assembly GCF_963082965.1. NCBI lineage: Eukaryota > Metazoa > Chordata > Actinopteri > Cypriniformes > Cyprinidae > Carassius > Carassius carassius. The sequence goes on from NC_081789.1 coordinate 22,965,681, forward strand.
CCCCACCCACATCATCAGCTGCTATAGTGGATCCACATGCTGGAAATCAATGAGTAAGCAATGAGTTTAACAATGAAACAAACCATGACAAATTCAAAAAACAAAGACTGCACTCACCTTCTGAGAACTGGGCACTAAAGCCTTTTCGGTTCTGACTGTGATCTGACCTGAAGCGAACATAGATGACGTTCCTTGTAGACGTAATGGGAGAAGGCCTGGAGAATCCACAAAATTTACCCAGAAGTGGAGAAGACTCATGGTGACCATCATGGATCTAGAGAGTACAAGTTTGCCACAATTGTTGCTACCATGAGCATTAACTTCATTAAGTGCACACAGAAAAGACAGCTACTCACAGCCACGTAATCAAAAATGCACGAGCTGTGACTTTCGAGATCCAGATCAGTGAAGTTGAAGAAGACTCGATGGCCTACGTCCACTGTGATGACCCAGGAACAGTCCACATTGTCAGGATAGTTGCTGGGATACTGCGGAGAGTGGATCTCTCCATTGGGGGCTGTGACAATCCCTCCACATCCTGAATTTTAAAAAAGGGAAGATTTCAGCAAAGTCTCCAAATTAATGGCATATATAGTGGCATAGTGATGAATTTTCATAACTGACAGTTGACTAACCTCCAGGAACTTCTACCCAGGTTGCATTGAAGCCTCTGCCACTCACGACGGCATCAGATGTGAATCGAACGGTGACAGTGTTACCTGTGCTGGCCACCTGCAGAGGGTTATTGGGAGGGCGTGTGGTGCAGAGCTGGGCCAATCGTGGGGAGGAGAGGTCAGGCCCTCCATACACCTAGATAAAGGTCAAAGGTGAGGCGATATTTACAGACTATCATTTTTGAAGACCAGGATAATTTCAAAATGCATGAAAGTCACTATTACATATAAAAGAATAATAATAAAAAATAATAAATCAATAATCAAACCAAGTGGCTTCAAAAGTATACTAGAGCTTTTCTTAGACCTAGCTTGACTGTTGATATCATGACTTTTATCCAACTATTCACAAAGATAAATGTAATTCTATTAGTAATGGACATTTTCCACCAAGTCTGACTACCAGAAAGTGTAACAATATCAAATTTGAACAGAAACATACATTTTTAATACATACTGTTTTACATTATGAAATGTTTTGCAAAAAAAAAGTGTGAATAATGCTTTCTTTTAGTTTGTATATTATGTGTTCAAATAAAGTTGTCTTATTTACTGTACAGGAAGTGATGAGAAAGCAAGCATGGCATGTAATAAACCATCAGAGCTGGGTAGATTACTTACAAATTGTAGTCCACTACTGATTCCGAATTACATGACAAAAATTGTATGTAGTAACATAATCCTTTACATTATATATTTTAAGTAATATAAAAGTACTTTTAGATTACTTTTAACCTTAATCGTTTATCATTTTACCGGTTTGTTATGATAATATTCTACCATACTGTAACTAATAGAATCATTAAAAAGTAACTGTGGTCTGATAACAAGTATTTAAAAAATGTAATCTAATCTAATTACAAGTACTGAAGCTACTAATTTTTGGAATCTAATTACATAATCCACATTACATGTAATCAGATACTACCCAGCTCTGTTAACCACAGGCCTCTAAAATTAAACCAATATCTGGTTTTGGTCTGGCATCTGTGTGGCACAGAAGTGTGTGTTTGTGTGCATGTGAGACTGTCTCTAAACCCTCTCACTAAGCTCTGATTTCCTGTTAATTTCTGCCCTGTTGGCTCCATTCAGTGCTACAGTGGAGGTCAGCATTCCACAGGTCTACACTACAAAACATACACGCACAGAGCCCAGCAGATGCCAACGGGGCACATCCATATAAACAAACACTTGAATTTTGATCTCATAATGATGGACAAGTGAGCCATCATTATGACAGAATATCACCTAACACTTATTAAAATAAATAATTCAGAATACTTGCACACTTCTAACTGGGCAGAATGCACTGTATACTATTATTTTTAAAACACTGGGAACTTAGGGTAGTTGAGTGTACTGCATTGTGGGATACATTATCTCATGAAGTGAGTGAGTGAAGTGACATACAGCCAAGTATGGTGACCCATACTCAGAATTCGTGCTTTGCATTTAACCCATCCAAAGTGCACACACACAGCAGTGAACACACACACACAAACACACCGTGAACACACACCCGGAGCAGTGGGCAGCCATTTATGCTGCGGCGCCCAGGTAGCAGTTGGGTGTTCGGTGCCTTGCTCAAGGGCACCTCAGTCGTGGTATTGCCAGCCCGAGATTCGAACCCACAACCCAAGTATTAGGAGCCATACTCTCTAACCACTAGGCCACGACTTCCCCTCAAAAGTGGGCTCAGGTTGCAAATGTAATAGTGTGTATTAAATGCATACCTATCTTTTGCTTACTGTTTTTATTTAAAAAAATTTCATACCTCCAGCTTGTCGTAGTTGCAGTCAGGATGATATTCCACATCGAACTCAAGGATGGTGATGGAAATGCTACTTCCAGGGCTTGTTTGGATGTGCCAGATGCACTCACGGTTTGCTGGGTATTTGTTTGGATAGCCTGGGCTGGTGAAAGCACCAATGGGCCCGGAGAGTTCCCCACCACAACCTGCAGGGAGTAACAGTGAGGTACTTTGGCTTTTTCTTCCCGTTTTTAATCAGGGATCCACATGAAAGTTCAAAACAGAAATTCTGATTCAAATGTAACAATCTTTTGAAGGTGACCAAAAATCACATTTTGGTCATGTATCATGGCACTAATCAAACCACCATGGAATTATCATCTTACACAGTATCACTACATAATATTTTGTAACTTGTTTAATGTAAATTCCTGTAAAGTGTGTGTGTAAATGTGGTCAGGGATGCTGGAGTGTTGCATTACAGTGTACAGACAGAAAAAAATGCTTCATGTCAAGCTTATCAGAGGAAATATAAAGCCATATTGACCCTCACCGCAAGAAAGGCAGTAGCAACAAAACTAAAATGCGGTCAGTGTAATGTGATATTCATGGTCAGAACGGATTCATCCTCTCCACCCCCACTGTCTTAATCAATAACATCAATCTCAACAGCGTCCACATGTCTGTGAGAGGACAAAGGAAGGGTGGAGCTACTTTTTTCATTTTCAAAATGGATCAACTGGCTTGAAATACTTTGTTGAATTGAAGAATTTCTACAGCACCTGCATTTTTTATCCCACAGTTTCATGTTTTAACTTTCTCTTATTATAGGGATATTTCTATCTCTTCTTTCCCTGTGTCTTTTCTGACTGTTTTTACTCTTTGTTTGTCATTTTTTCTCTCCCTCAGCAAGGTTTTTACAGCTGCAAAGCACTGCCGTTCATGTTACATAATAACATTAGTGTTCATTCTCTACACATTGTGTCCATGGAAACCAAGACCATTTCCTTCCAAAAAATTACATCATCACAGACAGAGGTTACATGAATAATTAAAGGTTCAGAGCGTATGTCTCTCTCTCTCTCTCTCTCTCTCTCTCTCTCTCTCTCTACTGTGATCCTGCTCTCTGTGCAAAAATAACAGTCCACACCCTTTCAGCAATGTTACTCGATGTCTCACAAGCACAAGGACAGAGAAACATACACATAAAAGTGTGGGTTATTGCACTAATAGATGGCTGACTATCTGACACTTTTATGTCTTGGTATTTCTTCTTTGATATACAAGTAGGAGATGGATTAAATTAAATATAGGTATTGGGTGTGACATAGCAAAAGTTAAACATGTGTGTCTCCCAAGACAGAAAGCAAGGACAGAGCTTTCTTGGTTTGTTCTCTCTCGAGGAGCCTTGTTTTCCACACAGTCATTCTGGAACAGATTTTTGCTGGAAATAAGCTAATACATGTGCAGAAAATCCACTACAATCCCCAAATTCTACAGCAACAGCAGTTCTCACATTTAATCTGTCCTTTCATTCTTTGCTAGATTCATTCATCACTGGTAATCAGCTCTTTCCCTGCTGGCCAATCAAAATTAAGCTTTTCTAAGTGATGTCACTGCGTTGCCCATTAGGACTTCTATTTGTCTTAGAGATTTAGTGACATCATCACTCAAGAGACTACAGGTCACTGACTTCTGGCTGCCCAGCAGGGACTCTTTATATATATTTCCTTCTGTTATGAGTAGCTCATCTGTCTTTTTCACTGTCATACACATTTCACGTTTCACACCATGAATGTGGTACTTTCCATGAATACCCATATTTCCATGAAGTCCCAAGCAGTTTAAGCACTATTTTTGTACTTTATTTATGGAAAGCATATGATCAGCCGTGCATTGGATCTTACCATTCTGGTACCAGTCCATCTGAAATCCTCTGTATGAGATGGACATGTCAGAGCGGAACACAATGTGGAGGCTGGTACCGGTGGTGGCGCCGGCTGGAGGAGGCGTGTTCCCACAGAACGTACCAATCAGAGTAGCCTGATCGTTTGGACCATCATAGAGCTAAACGAGAAAGTGAGATTATTTCTACAATACTTTCTGGTCTTTCCAGTAAAAGATAGTTCTGTCATGTTACATACTAAAATAGATCTGCCATGTCTTTATTTTAGCTAATTGCCATGGGAACATTTTAATTTAATTTAACTTGAACCACTAAATAACTAAAACTGAAATAAAAATCAGTAAAAACTATATTATGGAAGCCTGCTTTCAACATGGAATAAATAAAAAGGTAATTGTGACTTTTTACTGTATCTCACAATTCAAGAGTTTTTTTTTCTTTTTCCGCAATTGCGAGTTAATATCTTTATTTCTCATTATGAAGAACTACAAGTTTATATCCTGCAAATCTGACTTTTTTCTCACAATTTTGAGTTTATCTTCCAATTCTAAACAAAAAATCCAGACAATTATAATATATTTCTGACATTGGTTGTGACGCAAAAATGGTAAATTACTTAATTATTTTTATATTAATACATTTTGTTGAGAAAATGTACACATCTATCAAACCATATCAAAACCATTTACATATTGCTGAATGCAGTGACTGATTGTGTAATGTCATAACCTCAACAAAATAGCAAGAAAATGAAACAAAAGGTGAAAACTTAGTGAATTTGAAAACTGAAGTCAGATTAAAGTGTGAAACATTGTTTCTCCTGCAGTATGTCTCAAGAATCAGTGACTTTTCACAGGAAATACAACAAATTACATCACATCAGTAATTCAGACCATCTGTTCTACTGTCTTAGGAACAAAAGTGTGCTGTAATATTGTTGGCTTGTGCACAAAATCTGACATTCCTTAAGGAAAAGATCATCAGAGTCCAAAATATCCAACACAACTCTCTATGTATTTACCCAGCTGATGAATGCCTATCTATGGCATGAGGTTTATGAAAACAGAGCATAGCCTTTCTCAAGACTGCCTGAGGGAAAAGGCAAAAACTCGACATCACTACAAGAGGCCCCAATGATGTCATCACTGTTTGGATCGCCATGGTGATGAGTGAATGGAGAGGAACTCAAAGTACCCATTGTACATTTCGAAGACTCTGCCAGTAAATCACTGCAGTGTAACTGAATGACAAACTGTCCAGCATGAATTAGACTACTTGAGCCCTTCACTGAGAAATAAGAAGATAATACAAGCTTAAAAGACATGTAGATGGTCCTCGAGTCAGAAAAACCAGCATTCACAACCCATTTCAACTTCTCAACGTGACATATTTCAGAGCAAAACAACACATTCAATGAGAAACTGGGCAGGGCTTGAGTCCATCCATCAGGAACTGATTGGCTCGTAAATAGTGGGTGTTCCATATCTAACTGAAAGTTAAAGGTCAAGTTCACCATCAAGAGCATCTCAATGCATCCTTTTTCTTATTCACATCTATTGCTATTTCTCTAACCTTTTCAAGATTTCAGGCAGTAAGTAGCCGAAAAAAGGATGCCTAAATGGCTAATTGGCTTTTAGGTAATATTAACATCCAGTGTGACCTTTGTGATCTCAACCATTAAAGGAAAGACACTTCAGAGACATACAAAATGTGACCAGAAAGTCTATTAAGTAAGCCGATATGGTACATTTTCATTTCATGTTGACTTTCAGCAGCAAAATTGGGAATGTTTTAAGGTGAGGCTTGACAAAACATGCGCTGACCTTCACATAGTCATAGGCACATCCAACGTGGTCCTCCACCTCAAAGGTTATAAAAGTGTAGTTGATGGTGTTGCCCATGGAGGCCTGGATGGTCCAGCTGCAGTTGGCACGAGATGGGTAGTCATTGGGGAAGTTCAAGCTCTCAATCTTTCCCCGGCTCCGGTTGGCGATCAGCACACCCTGGCAAACTACAGGAGAAAAGCCAGTCATGTAAGAACTTTTGGGGAATATTTACACCAGTTTTAAGGCAGGAATACATTCAAACTGGCGGCATCTTGTCATAACGGCTTAAGCTGGATTTGACCCTGCAGCAAAGTTTAGAGTCTGGGAAACACACTGGCACTGACAGACACAGTCAGTGACACAGTGATCACTGACAGCCAAAGAAAAGGCAAAAGACTGAGAGAATGCACAAAAGAAGAGCGATAGTGCTGCACTGAGCAATAAACTGTGACATTTCACCTCCACAAACATAATTAAAACAAGACTAAAAAGCAGAGAGCCAAAACAAGTCTGTGACCTCTGGGTGAACTCAACTGCCAAATACAAATACATACCATTTAAAACCACAGTAATGTTTAATTATTCACTTTAAAAAAGTACCATGTTATTCCCATGTTTTTGGGAATTCACCATGGTAATACTATGGTATTCTTTTTTTTTTTAAGTACCATTGAAATATCATAGGATACACTGTAAATGTGGTTGTCTCACTCAGGATTTTTGTCTTGTTTTTCAGTACAAATTTATTTCTTATAAGTTTCAAGTCTTTCAAATAACTTTCATAAATCAAGATATAAAATGACGTTAAGATCATTAATGGGATAGTTCACCCAAAAATATAAATGTTGTCGTAAGTTTCTTTCTTATGTTGAACACAAAAGAAAATATTTTAAAGAATGCTGTTAATCAGCATTGACTTCCATAGTATTTCTTTCCCTACTGTGGAAGTCAATGGGGACCAATAACTGTTTGGTTCTTCAAAATTATTATTTTTTTGTGTTTAACATAAAAATGAAATGTATATAGCTTTGGAACGACATTTTCCTTCCTCCCTATTCCTTTATTTATTTAAAATCTTGAAAAAAAAAAATTATCAAATTTAGGTGAGTTTTTACTTGGAAAAGATTCTGACGATGAAAAACAAAAAGTTCATTTAACATAATTTTTTCTTCCTCGTTAGATATTTATCTTGTTTTTAAGCACAAAATAAAATTTGAGTAAAAAAAAGCCTTTTGCTTCTCAAGTAAATGTACATTGATTTAAAAAAAATTGCAGTGTATGAATATATTCCATAGTAGAAATGTACAAAAAATTCTGTAGTATTTCCATCTGATGAAAAATGAAAACAAATGTAAAAGTATATATATATATATGTATATATATATATATATATATATATACATATATACTAGTGCTGTCAAAGGATTAATCACGATTAATCACATCTAAAATAAAAGTTTTTCTTTACATTATATATATCTGTGTGTTGTGTGTATATATATATATATAATAAATATGCACAGTACACACACATATATAATGTAAAGAACAACTCTTTTTTTTTGGGAGGGGATTAATCACAATTCATCTTTTGACAGCACTAAATGTATCCATCTTTTTCAGGGTTTTCTGGTGTGCTCACTCACTGGTTTGGTAGTTAGCCAGAAATCCACCTGTGTGGATGATGCTGTCTGTACGTAGCTTCACGTACATGTTCTCTCGGGAGGAGCTGATGGGTGGAGGAATCTGATTTCCACACAGTTTGGCCACCTCAGGAGAACTGGTGCTGTCGCCATCATACACCTGGTAAAACATATACACATCAGGGAAAGATTCCAAATCAATACCTTTCAATAACGAAAATTAAAATTAGATGCTCTCTGACCGCCAAGTAGTCGTAGTAGCAGTTGATGCTGTTCTCCAGGTGAAAGTCTCCAAAGCTGAGCTCGACTCTGCTTCCTGCACTGGTTTTGATGTGCCAGTAGCATTCGGCGTTGGCGTGATATGGCAGGGGGTAGTTGGGAGAGGTGAAACCTCCCACACTTGTTGTCAATGTCCCACCGCAACCTATAATAGAGACGAGACACATGGTAAGTCTGAGATGGTGTAATATAGTATATATTTATATTTAAAGTATATATTTGCTGGTTTGCAAGGGATGTCCCATAAACATTGTTCAAAATGTATTCATCTGATTCAATACTCCATGCATACCTGTCTGTGTGCCATCCCAGTGGGCTCTGAATCCCCTGTAGGTGAGTGAGTGGTCAGATCTGAACTTCAGCCACAGTCTGTTGCTATGTGACACTATGATGGGTGGACCATTTGTTCCGCAATATTTACCAATCAGGGGGGATGTTTCATAGCCTCCATCTCTGTAGAAGAAGGGAAAAGTGTTTGAAAACCAAAACGTGATTAAATCACTGACCCAAGATGCTGGAAAAGTTCCTCACCTGATCTCTAAATAGTCAAAACCACAGGAACTGAACCCCTCCAGCTCAAAATCTGTGACATTCAGCATGATCTGCATGTTGACTTCCACTATGATTTTATACACACACTCTCGATTGCTGGGGTAATTGTCAGGATAGTTGGGTGAGCTGAACTCCCCGGTGGGTGACCTAAACACCTTACTGCAATCTGCATAGACAAAACATGAGATATGACACAACATTTTGTTCCTTTGTATATCTCTACATACAATGGAATGACAATAACGCTCACTTGACAAGACCTGAAAAATGTCTTTTAAAACTCAAGCTTCACTATGAGGCCTGTACTTTCATGGCTTTTCAAACTGGATTTTCATATCCAATTACTGCAATAAAATTATACCTGTGCTTGCATTGATGGAGACATATTCAGCAGAAAAGCCTTCCGCAGACAGACTGGAGTCTGAGACCAGCAGGACGGTCATCAGACTATCAGTGCTGGTTAGAGATGGAGGAATGGAGCGCCCACAGAACCTGAGCACAAAATAACCAACATTTTCCACTATATCCATTTCCAAATCTTCAATTAAGGGATGATTGTGGCCTTAATGGTCAAATGTCTTAGTTTACCTGCCCATAAGAGTGCCAGTCAGCGCTGTGCCATTATCGTAGACATCTACATAGTCGTATCCGCAGTTGGTGTGATACTCCAGGTTGAAGGTTGTGAATGACAGACGGATGAGGTTGCCAGGTTCAACGGCGATATACCAGGTACAGTTGGCTCCATGAGGGTAGTCAGTGGGATGTCCTGGGCTGGTGAATGAACCTGTTGATCCTGTAAGAGTCTCTCCACAACCTGCAAAAATGAACAGTGTTGAAATTCTTTGAAAATGCTTGAATCAATTGAGACGGAGTATGTGCTGCAGTTGTTGTTTGCATAGTATTTGTGTGTATACTGTGTATATTTATTATGTCTATATAAATACTGTATACACACATAAATGTATATATTTAAGAAAAATATGTTGTTTATATATTAAATATATTATTTATTACATGTAAATATTTTCAAAATATATACTGTATGCGTGTATTTATATACACACACATATACATATATATATATATATATATATATATATATATATATATATACATACATACACAGAACACACATATATTATGTTAACACAAACTTTTATTTTGATGCAATTAATCGTGATTTATCGTTTGACAGCACTAATATATATATATAAATAAAATATATTTAAATAAATAAAAACTAAAATAAAACCTGTTAATTGGTCAACTGTAAGCTACATTGCCATATACGGTGAAAAACTGTAAAATCCGTATTTTCCGGACTATATGTCGCACTTTTTTTCATAGTTTGGCTGGTCCTGCGACTTAAAGTCAGGTGCGACTTATTTAACAAAATTAATTTGACATGAACCAAGAGAAAAAATTACCGTCTACAGCCGCGAGAGGGCGCTCTAGCCTGCTCAGTGCTCCTGTAGCCTACACTGAAAACATAGAGTGCCCTCTCGCGGTTGTAGACAGTATTGTTTTCTCTTGGTTCTTGGTTCTAAATAAATGCGACTTATAGTCCGGTGCGACTTATATATGTTTTTTTCCTCGTCGTGACGTATTTTTGGACTGATGCAACTTATACTCAGGTGCGACTTATAGTCCGAAAAATACGGTATTTGTAATTTTACTGTGCAATACTGTGAAATGTATGTTTTTTTGGAGAAACCAACTATGAATTATTAATTATATTTTGTTAATTATTTTTTATGTTTGTTATCAATGTTTAGTGTAATTTAGTTAATGTTATTACATTGTTATTTACTGCAAATTGAACAGAATATTTTTTACTTTCACGTTGAGAATGTGCCTGTTTGGTCTGTTTGGTAGGCAGCTCACTAGGCAGTATATAAAATATATTTGAACGAGCTTCTGTACATTCGAAAACAACAAAACAAAAGTCCACCTTGCTCTGCAGATGCAAACTCAGCAGTGAAACCATGGTTGGAGACAGATGAATCTGTTTTGAAGCGGATGAACATGGACTTCTGGGTGGACTCCAGCATGGGAGGCATGTTAATGCCACAGTATCGACCAATCAGAGGGGAGTCTATGCTGGGACCATCTCTCACCTGAGTAAAGAGTGCGTTTTAGAAGAAATGTAAAGTGTAATCTGTATGCTGTCTGAATAGGATTAGCGTGATGCTAATGTTGTACCTCAACATAATCGAAGATGCATGTGCTGCTTCCCTCAACGTCAAAGGTGAGGAAGTTGAGAGTGACCACATAGCCTTCAGGCTGGTTAATGACCCACTCGCACACTTTGTTGTGGGGATAGGGGTCAGGGTGCATGGGAGTGCGAATCTGACCGCTTCCAGAGAGGGTTCCTCCACAAGCTAGAGAACAGTTAGAACAGTTAAATTGCAATATTGTGTTTAATCTTACGACAGGACACAGGAAGTAAGGTAAAATGTTAGGGGCCGTTCACACAGAATGTGGTTTTGCATTCCACAGTGCTGAATTGTCAATGTTTTGCTTTTATGTAAACATAATGTAAATGTATCGTTGCACTCATGTCTCATGTCGTTTGCACTGTTCTAAAACCACAGCAAGTCAAAAGAAGTTAAAGTTTTAAAAACTGCATCTCTAGAACTTGCTTTTTCCCCCACTGCCCTGCCAAAACATGTTTTTTTGTGAATGGTCGCAGTTTTCTTTGCAGCATACATTGTTCTACCAAATAAAATCATACATATTCAGAAAAAATATATATAATTATGCAATATAATTAATATTATCAACAATCCCATGTGTTTAAGACAATGTATTTAGGCCCAAGGCATCCTCTGCACATCACTGCATAACAAAATTCATAGTACAGTGCATGCACACATAAGGGTTATTATAGTTAATAAGTATGAAAAATTTAAGATATTTTTTTTTTTTACTGGAAATAAAATGAATGTTAACTGAAATAAAATAAATATAGAAAACCTTATTTTTAGTTTAATTTGATGCACAAAAATAACATCCTAATAAGATCTGTCGCTACTTCCTTGTTAATGCAAAGGGACCACATCAAAATAAGACCAAATGCTTGTAATGTGCAGAGTATGTTTCTGGCCTTGTTTTTCCTGATTTAGTGGGCCTCATACGCTTTACATAAAAAGAAGGTTTCAGTGTCTCACCAAGTTCGTACATGGCCCTGAAGCCAGCACGGGACACAGAGCTGTCAGACTTAAAACGAATCCAGAGTCCATTAGTGGTGGACAATATTGGTGCTGGCAGGGTGGTGCCACAGTACTTCCCAATGAGTGGGTCGGTCTCACCCGTCCCGTCTCGAACCTAAAAGAGATTTGACTTGGTAATGGCACTGAAATGGCGATGTTAAAAGATCAAAAATGCTATTTACTTCTCCTCTCATCAACATTATTTACACAAATCATACCTCAACAAAATCAAAAAGACAGCCACTATGAGTCTCCAGGTCCATGTGGGTGAAGTTAAGTGCCACTTTTTCACTACGTGGCATTCTGATTATATAAATACACTGCCTGTTGTGAGCATAGTTATTAGGCCAGTTAGGAGAGATGATGATGCCTTCTGTGTCTGTAAAGACGCCTCCACAGCCCGGGTCAGCTGATGGCACAGAATAAATTGCATTACACTCAAGCATTTCATCCCAATATTGCAAATCAACTGGCTTTGCCCATTTGAACCCAGTGTTGATCCAAGCATCATGTTCCTCTCGGAGTTTACAACACTTTTAATAACTCCAATAAACTGTTTTATGAGCATTTGAAAAGACAGTATTTCACTGATGGATCTGTTAAAATGATCCATAATTTAGTTTCTGGAGTTACTGCAAATGCATTATGACTGCAAACAAGAAAATAGTGCTGGAACATTCAACTGTGTTTAGAAAGCCGTTCACAAATTAACAAAAGTGACAGTAAAGTATTTCTAAAAGATTTCTAGTTCAAACAAATGTTGTTCTTTAATAGTAATAATAAAAAGAAATAAGCCTTGAGCAGCAAATCAGCATATTAGTATGATTTCTGAAGGATCATGTGACACTGAAGACTAGTAGTAATTTTGCTAAAAATTCAACTTCACCACCTCGAGAATAAACTGTAATTTAAAAAAAAAAAAAATTAAAAGTATAATAATATTGCATGATATAACAGTTTTTATTGCATTTTTTATCAAATAAATGCAGCAAAAAACATCCTTTCAGAAACATTAATTTGCCAATTAATGTATAAAAAATGTATAAAATCCATTCCAAACTTTCGAACAGTAGTGTATAGGTCTATTATAACCCCTAAAATGTCCCATAACCCCCTCTTTCTGTGTGTTTTGACAGCATGGGCTTTACTTACATGGTGAAGTAGTGTATGTAATGTGAAAACCCCGATCGCTGATGCTGAAATCAGAGTGAAAGTGGATCCAGGCAGATGGTCCCGTCGTCTGTAGAGGTGCTGGCGATGCTGTACTGCAGTATTTTCCCAGAACCGAGTCTTCTGGGAGCAGTCCGTCTCTAATCTACAAAATAAATCAAGCATCTTACCACATACACACAGAAAACCCTTTTAAAATGAATCCAAGATGTGACAAGCTTTACCTCCAGGTAGTCAAAGTTACAGTTATCGTGGTGCTCCAGACTGAGGGTGCCAAAAGCGAATGTGATGAGCAGACCAGGATTCACATTCACCGTCCAATAGCAGTCCCGGTTAGGTGGATAGTTACCTGGGTACCCGGGTGACTTGATGTCTCCGTATGTGTTGGTCAACTCCCCACCACACACTGGTTATTGAAATAAGATACAAATTCAGTTCCTAATATCACACACATTAGTTGCTGTTTGACACATTTTTGCATGCAAAATGTAATAAGAACTGGAAATTTTCAGGTGAGGGTGAAAGACTTCCCAATGCAGATTTCACATAATAAATTATTGGATCTTTTTGGCCTGAGACATTTCACTAATGTGACCTTAATTAAAGGGCATTCTTGGTTTACCTGGTGCCTGAGATTGCCAGGCCACTGTGAAGCCACGGCCACTGACTGAATGGTCAGAGCGGAACCAGAAGTACAGAGAATTGTGGGAGCTGAAGAGTTCGGCTGGGGCGGCAGTGCCGCAGTATTTCCCGATCATGTAAGCCGAGGCGCTCTCGCCATCATGGACCTGCAGGAAATCGAAGTTGCAGGTGGCGCTGTTCTCGATGTCAAAGAAAGGGAAGGTAATCCGCAGAATCTGGGAAAAACAACAGATTACGGACCACGAGAAAGAACAAAACCCAAAGTTTGATTCTATAAATAACATCTGTGAAATCTAGAAAGAAAAAAAAAATCTAATAAGGCCTAATATTACATAATCTGATGACGGTGATTTGACAAATATCAGGAAAAACTTAACATCAATATAATAGTAATAATAGTAACAAATAATAGTAAGCTGGCTAGCTTTCAACTGTTTGTCAATGCAAGAAACGAATCATGTCTATGTGGCTGTTTTTCTGTAATTAAGGGGTAATACAAGATTTCTTAATCGTTGTTGAAAGAAAATATTTTTTTAAATGAAAAATCCACATCAAATCAGCTGCTATTTTTGAATCAGCACCCCAACATTTGCAAGAAACAAGTATCACCATGGACTGGACTTTTAAAAAGGTCACTGATGTATCTTTACTAACCTTGCTTGGGTCGGTTCTGATGACCCATGCGCAGCTGACCTGGTGATCGTAATCGCCCGTTCCAGGATTCGTAGGGTAGCTGAATGTGCCAGCTGGACTTTCCAAAACTCCTCCACACTCTGATGCACAGAAAAGTTCATGATGTTACTGTATAGATAGACACACACTATCACATGCATCACTTCTCCAATGACACACACCTTGCTGTGGAGTTTGGCACTGTGGGCCCGTCCACTGGGAGGTGCAGGTGCAGGTGTAGCCGTTGATGCCGTCGGTGCAGGTGCCTCCATTCTGGCAGGGATTGCTAGAGCACTCGTTCACGTTCTGATCGCAGTTCTGCCCTGCCCAACCCGGGTCACAGCGACAGATGTAGCCAGATGCTGTATTCTATGAGAAAAAAAAAAAACATGCTGACTGCTGTGGTTTCATGGAAACAGAACAGAGAGGGGAAGTTATACGAAATCAACACTTACCTCACACTGACCATTTACACAAGGATTACTAGTTCCACAGATGTCACTGATCTGAGTACAGCCCGTGGGTCCATAGCCATTACCCACATAACCAGGAGGACAGGTGCATGATGGGATAATGCTTCCTGGAAGGAGAACCATCCATAATGTAATTCAGAGATGATATGTATGTATATATGTATGTATGTATATACATATACATATATATATATATATATATATATATATATATATTAAAGCATAGATAGATTAAAAAATGATTAATTGTTCAATTTCAAAATTGTATTTATTAAACAAGCAAATTAAATAAGCAGTTTAGTCTGAGTGAAACTGACTGGAATTAATGAATATGACAAAATATATAAACTGTATATAAACAGTATAGTATTAGCAACACAATAATGTTAAAAAAAAACTAGAAAGAATATGATCAAGAATATAATCAAAGATACACAACATAAACGCCATATAACATGAATAACTATTAAAATCCACAGTATTTTTCACTTTTTCAGGGGGAAAAAATTGTTTGTTTTTATTTTCATGTGCTAGTTTTGTATTTTATCTTATGAGTCTTAACTTATTCAAAATGTAAAATGTAAAAAAATTGGTTTGATTTTTGCCATTTTTGGTCAACAAAGATATTATTATCTAGAATTAGATGCTTTTAGTCACAATACAATTCACCGAAATGAATGAATCTCACCAACTATTGATCAAATCATAAGAATATTTCCATCAGAAGTCAAACACTGACTAAAACAAACAAACCTGTACAAATGGACACATATAGCAACAATATCTTTTATATCAGGAGGTTACATCACAACATTTAAAGTTTAACACCCTTTTTATTGATCCTGTTATAACATAAATGCTACTGGTCATGCGCTGCTGTAAAGAATAACTACAGTAAAAGTGTGCGTGCGCGTGTGTGTGTGTGTGTGTGTACCTGGAGTAGAAGTACAGGTAGCCAGTGGATAACATCCTCCATTGTTGGTGGAGCAGATGTCAGCTTGAGTGCAAGTCTTCCCATCTCCCTCGTAGCCTGAGGACACACATATGGGGTCAGCAGTCCCATCTTACACGTAATGGTTATTTTAGCCTAATCATTTCAGTGCATCTGGTCTTTCTCTGCAATCTAGCAGTCAATTTAGACTTGTAAAGCTGTATATAATAGCAGGACTTGCAGACAGCACTGTCCTCAATGAACCCAGCCAGCTAATGGATCCCTCCACCTCTCCTAGCTTTCTATCTCCATCTCTCCCAGAGGGAATATAATGAAATTCAGATCACACAAGCATCTGTCTGTCGTTTGAAACATATTACTGTGACCAAAAACCATGATTCAGCAGGATTTTACAGGTCAGGCTGTGCTAAAAAAAAAAACAGGACAGAGGACCAGCAAACATGTGAGATGTACTAAAAATATACACGTTTCAATTTCCCAGCGATCTCTAGAGGGAAGTTATGAACTAGAAATGATTCTGATTCTGAATAGTAAGATATCAAATGCATAGTTCACCCAAAACAAGTGACATTTTAGAATGTTTCTCACTTAATGCTATTGTATGGCTTGGAATACAGCGAACAAGTCCACTGGACTAAGGACTAATTTTATGGTGCTTTTTAAAGATTGACAGGCCCAGGGCTCATTCATAGAAAAGGACAGACAAAATACTTGCGAAAAAAAAAAAAAAAAGGATGATGCATTTTTAGGATACATTAAATTGATAAAAAAGGTGATAGTTACATTTATTTATTGTTCGAATATATGCTGTTTTTTTTTTTTACTTTCTATTATATGAAACAGCCCAGCTATTTTCAGTATTAATAATAAATATAGCTTGATCAGCAAAAACACTAAATTAAATTTTGAGATATATTACAATATAAAACCGTTATTAAACAATTATTACAGTTTTTTTGGCAACCCTGGTGAATATAAGAGACTTTAAAAACATTTTTACATTTACCAACCCTACAAAAATTTTTACAGCACTGCACAGATTCTCATTTTTGGATGAACTATTCCTGTCAAGAAGACAGGTCTTATTTTAAATTGCATGAGAATCAGGATGTGAGCCAAACCTGGAGGACACTGGCCGCAGTGGAAGGAGCCCATGGTGTTGAGACAAGGCACCATGGGAGAAGTAGAGCAGCCTCCATTGTTTGTGGCACATTCATCGACATCCTGGCAGCTGTAACCATTACCCTGCCATCCTGGAGGAACCAAAATAATTTACTTCCTGAAATAATGTTCTTATTAAGAATCTGTTTGTTGAATCTGCCTTTAATGTAACTGCACCCAATAAACTTTTACAGAAACTAGGAAAAGATGAATGATTGATATATAAATATCTTGGCAATAATCATATCTGACGTGGTTCAGCTGGGCTGAGTGGTCTTACCTGCAGGGCAGGCACCGCAGAAGAACGAGCCCAGAGTGTTGAAGCACTGAACAGGGGGGTTTGTGGAGCAGGGTTTGTTTTGGAGGCTGCACTCATCAACATCAGCCGTGCACGCTGACTCTCCGGGTGGAGACATCCAGCCAGCATCACAGATACACTTATATTTGGGCTGAAAAGAGACATTAAAGAGATGCATGTTGTTCCAAAGCTGTATGGCTTTATTTGTTATGTAGAACACAAAAGGAGACGTTAAGCAGAATGTTCACGCTGCTCTTTCCACAATAATATTAAGCAGCACATTTGTTTTATACACTGATAATAAGAAATGTTGCTTGATTGATTTCTGAAGGATCGTGTGGCACTGAAGTTATGATGATGAAAACTGATGTGTCATAAGAATAAATGACATTTTAGAATATATTAAAATTGAAAACAGTTCGTTAAATTGTAAACCTATTTTCGCAATATTACTGTATTGAATGTATTTTGGATCCAATAAATTCAGCCTTGGTGAGCAGCAGAGCAGAGACTTCCTTAAAAACTAAAAAAAAAAAAAAAAATGTATATATACAGTATATATATATATAAAATAATTTATTATAAATCATAATCATTTATTTTCAAGCTTAAAGGTACTTATTCGGATGAGGAAAATCCTCAAAAAAATTATGACATGAGGGTACAGTGCATAAAAAAATAATATTCATTTTGGGGTGAACTACGGTTTTTCACTATCCCAAAAAAAAAAAAAAAAAAACACTGAGAATTAATAGACATCATTTTCAATCACCTCATTGGGATTGACTCTGTCTGAATCAATGCACAAGCCGTGAACACACAGATCCTGACTTCCGCCTGCACAGTCATCATAGCGAGATGTACAGTGTGGACCGTTCCATTCTGGAGTACAGGTACAGCTGATAAACAAAAGAAAAGGAACATATCATCACAAAAATCTCACATAAACACTAAAAACCACACTC
The DNA here is from genome assembly GCF_963082965.1 of Carassius carassius. NCBI lineage: Eukaryota > Metazoa > Chordata > Actinopteri > Cypriniformes > Cyprinidae > Carassius > Carassius carassius. Next base: position 22,983,856 of record NC_081789.1, read on the forward strand.
AAGAGAAATAAATGAGGATTACGTGTAAGATCCGGGTGTGTTCACACATGTGGCCCCGTTCTGACAGCCCAGTGGAGTTCCTGCTAACACCTGACACTCATTCACATCCACTGCACATGTGGGACCCTGTAAAGAGATTGAACCGTGTGGCAATCAGAATGACATATGAACAGACAGAAGGAAAGATTGACGTCTGAATGACTGACCTGCCAGTTGTCAGGACAGAGGCAATGAAATGCGTCTAACAAGTTCAAGCAGGTTCCTGCATTCTGACATGGATTGCTGCTGCACGTCTTCCGCTGTACTGTCTATGAAATACAGAATGCCATAAAACTGAGATTCAATCATAATGGCTGAAATGGAAGGCCTTTAATCGTATGATCAATAATCGATGATTACAGCGATACCTGTTCTATTGTCTGAACTTTTGTCTCAAGGGTCGTCACTCTGGTGTTGAGCTGATTGAGCTGGTTTGTAATATCTGGAGAAGGGCCACTGTTTTTTATGGTATCAATGTCACCTTTGTTAATTTTGATCTGGAACAGAGTTGATTAAAACTTGATTACATTTTTATTAAAACTTTAACTAGATGCAAAGTGGTTCAATAAAACAAATAAAATGCTTGATCTGTGCTGACTAGAATAAATAAAATTTAATGGAAATGGAAAAATAAATGCAATTATGGAATTAAATTAAATTAAATTAAACAAAATGCAAACAAAATAAATGCAATTATGGTATGAAATTTAATTAAACAAAATGCAAACAAAAATGCAAATATGGAATGAAATTATATTAAACAAAATGCAAACAAAAATAAATAAATAAATAATACAAGTCAAAATGAAACAACATAAAAACATCAAATCAAACTTAAACAAAATGCATACAAAGACAATAAAACAAAAAAGTAAACAAAAAATAAATAAAAATAACAATTTAGAAAAACAGCAAAGTGCTTCAATAACAGACAAAATGCTTGCTTTGAGCTGACTAGAATAAAGAAAATAAGATGCAAATGAAATAAATCCAAATTAAACAATTATGCATTGAAATGAAAATAATGCACAAAAAAAATAAACAAAACAAAATAATACAAGTCAAAATAAAACAAAAACAAAAAAACATCAAATCAAACCTAAACATTCACACAAAAAGACAATGAAACAATGTAAAAATAAACAAAAAACAATTGAACAAAAAAGAAGAAAAAAAGCACAAGCAAAGAACTCAAAATTAAGTGAAAACAAATCAACAAATGTTTTTTTTTTTTTTTTTTTTATCAAATTCTAATTTCCTGACATCTCTATAGCATCACATTCTTGACACAACATAACCCTTAAGTCACTGCAATTATAAGCTTGTCTAATAGGAGCCATATTTTTACTCAGAAATCTGATGCTTCAGTCAAACTCATCATGAACTCACCTGATTTATCTGCTGGAT